>NC_092086.1:31232590-31252590 GCF_045679555.1 Salvelinus alpinus | reverse complement strand
TCAGTAGTAGTGTAGCATCAGTAGTAGTGTAGTATCAGTAGTAGTATAGTATCAGTAGTAGTGCCGTATCAGTAGTAGTGTAGTATCAGTAGTAGTGTAGTATCAGTAGTAGTGTAGTATCAGTAGTAGTGTAGTATCAGTAGTAGTGTAGTATCAGTAGTAGTGTAGTAACAGTAGTAGTGTAGCATCAGTAGTAGTGTAGCATCAGTAGTAGTGTAGCATCAGTAGTAGTGTAGTATCAGTAGTAGTATAGTATCAGTAGTAGTGCAGTATCAGTAGTAGTGTAGTATCAGTAGTAGTATAGTATCAGTAGTAGTGTAGTATCAGTAGTAGTGCAGTATCAGTAGTAGTGCAGTATCAGTAGTAGTGCAGTATCAGTAGTAGTGTAGTATCAGTAGTAGTGTAGTATCAGTAGTAGTGTAGTAGTGTAGTATCAGTAGTGGTGTAGTATCAGTAGTAGTGTAGTAGTGTAGTATCAGTAGTAGTGTAGTATCAGTAGTAGTGTAGTATCAGTAGTAGTGTAGTAGTGTAGTGCCATTAGTAGTGTAGTATCAGTAGTAGTGTAGTATCAGTAGTAGTGTAGCATCAGTAGTAGTGTAGTAGTGTAGTATCAGTAGTAGTGTAGTATCAGTAGTAGTGTAGTATCAGTAGTAGTGTAGCATCAGTAGTAGTGTAGCATCAGTAGTAGTGTAGCATCAGTAGTAGTGTAGATTCAGTAGTAGTGTAGTAGTGTAGTATCAGTAGTAGTGTAGCATCAGTAGTAGTGTAGTATCAGTAGTAGTGTAGCATCAGTAGTAGTGTAGTAGTGTAGTATCAGTAGTAGTGTAGTATCAGTAGTAGTGTAGTATTAGTAGTAGTGTAGTATCAGTAGTAGTGTAGTATCAGTAGTAGTGTAGCATCAGTAGTAGTGTGGTATCAGTAGTAGTGTAGCATCAGTAGTAGTGTAGCATCAGTAGTAGTGTAGCATCAGTAGTAGTGTAGTATCAGTAGTAGTGTAGTATCAGTAGTAGTGTAGTATCAGTAGTAGTGTAGCATCAGTAGTAGTGTAGCATCAGTAGTAGTGTAGTATCAGTAGTAGTGTAGTATTAGTAGTAGTGTAGTAGTGTAGCATCAGTAGTAGTGTAGTATCAGTAGTAGTGTAGCATCAGTAGTAGTGTAGCATCAGTAGTAGTGTAGTGTAGCATCAGTAGTAGTGTAGTATCATTAGTAGTATAGTATCAGTAGTAGTGTAGTATCAGTAGTAGTGTAGCATCAGTAGTAGTGTAGTATCATTAGTAGTGTAGCATCAGTAGTAGTGTAGTATCAGTAGTAGTGTAGTATTAGTAGTAGTGTAGCAGCAGTAGTAGTGTAGTATCGGTAGTAGTGTAGCATCGGTAGTAGTGTAGCATCAGTAGTAGTGTAGCATCATTAGTAGTATAGTATCAGTAGTAGTGTAGTATCAGTAGTAGTGTAGCATCAGTAGTAGTGTAGCATCAGTAGTAGTGTAGTATCAGTAGTAGTGTAGCATCAGTAGTAGTGTAGCATCAGTAGTAGTGTAGTATCAGTAGTAGTGTAGCATCAGTAGTAGTGTAGTATCAGTTGTAGTGTAGTATTAGTAGTAGTGTAGCAGCAGTAGTAGTGTAGTATCAGTAGTAGTGTAGCATCGGTAGTAGTGTAGTATCAGTAGTAGTGTAGCATCAGTAGTAGTGTAGCATCATTAGTAGTATAGTATCAGTAGTAGTGTAGTATCGTAGCATCAGTAGTAGTATAGTATCAGTAGTAGTGCAGTATCAGTAGTAGTGTAGCATCAGTAGTAGTGTAGTATCATTAATAGTATAGTATCAGTAGTAGTGTAGCATCAGTAGTAGTGTAGTATCAGTAGTAGTGTAGCATCAGTATTAGTGTAGCATCAGTAGTAGTGTAGCATCAGTAGTAGTGTAGTATCAGTAGTAGTGTAGTATCAGTAGTAGTGTAGTATCAGTAGTAGTGTAGCATCAGTAGTAGTGCAGTATCAGTAGTAGTGTAGTATCAGTAGTAGTGTAGTATCAGTAGTAGTGTAGTATCAGTAGTAGTGTAGTATCAGTAGTAGTATAGTATCAGTAGTAGTGTAGTAACAGTAGTAGTGTAGCATCAGTAGTAGTGTAGCATCAGTAGTAGTGTAGTATCAGTAGTAGTGTAGCATCAGTAGTAGTGTAGCATCAGTAGTAGTGTAGCATCAGTAGTAGTGTAGTATCAGTAGTAGTGTAGTATCAGTAGTAGTGTAGCATCAGTAGTAGTGTAGCATCAGTAGTAGTGTAGTATCAGTAGTAGTGTAGCATCAGTAGTAGTGTAGCATCAGTAGTAGTGTAGTATCAGTAGTAGTGTAGCATCAGTAGTAGTGTAGCATCAGTAGTAGTGTAGTATCAGTAGTATAGTATCAGTAGTTGTATAGTATCAGTAGTAGTGTAGTATCAGTAGTAGTGTAGTATCAGTAGTAGTGTAGTATCAGTAGTAGTGTAGCATCAGTAGTAGTGTAGCATCAGTAGTAGTGTAGCATCAGTAGTAGTGTCGTATCAGTAGTAGTGTAGCATCAGTAGTAGTGTAGCATCAGTAGTAGTGTAGCATCAGTAATAGTGTAGCATCAGTAGTAGTGTAGTAGTGTACTATCAGTAATAGTGTAGCATCAGTAGTAGTGTAGCATCAGTAGTAGTGTAGTATCAGTAGTAGTGTAGTAGTGTAGTAGTGTACTATCAGTAGTAGTGTAGCATCAGTAGTAGTGTCGTATCAGTAGTAGTGTAGTATCGGTAGTAGTGTAGTATCAGTTGTAGTGTCGTATCAGTAGTAGTGTAGTATCGGTAGTAGTGTAGCATCAGTAGTAGTGTAGCATCAGTAGCAGTGTAGCATCAGTAGTAGTGCAGTATCAGTAGTAGTGTAGCATCAGTAGTAGTGTAGCATCAGTAGTAGTGTAGTATTAGTAGTAGTGTAGTATCAGTAGTAGTGTAGTATCAGTAGTAGTGTAGTATCAGTAGTAGTGTAGTATCAGTAGCAGTGTAGTAGTGTAGTAGTGTACTATCAGTAATAGTGTAGCATCAGTAGTAGTGTAGCATCAGTAGTAGTGTCGCATCAGTAGTAGTGTAGCATCAGTAGTAGTGCAGTATCAGTAGTAGTGTCGTATCAGTAGTAGTGTAGCATCAGTAGTAGTGTAGTATCAGTAGTAGTGTAGTAGTGTAGTATCAGTAGTAGTGTAGCATCAGTAGTAGCGTAGCATCAGTAGTAGTGCAGTATCAGTAGTAGTGTAGCATCATTAGTAGTGCAGTATCAGTAGTAGTGTAGCATCAGTAGTAGTGCAGTATCAGTAGTAGTGTAGCATCAGTAGTAATGTAGTATCAGTAGTAGTGTAGTATCGGTAGTAGTGTAGTATCAGTAGTAGTGTAGTATCCGTAGTAGTGTAGCATCAGTAGTAGTGTAGCATCAGTAGTAGTGTAGTATCAGTAGTAGTGTAGTATCAGTGCATGTCTGGTAATCTGATGAGCTGGGTTGATTCCCACTGTTCAACGGTAGAGTAGTGAGAGAGAATCACACACACTGTACCCGGGCTCCCGAGTGGCGCAGCAGTCTAAGGCACTGTAGTCCCTGGTTTGAATCCAGACTGCATCACATCCAGCCGTGTTTGGGCGGCGCACAATTGGCCCAGCATCGGCCGGGGTAGGCTGTCATTGTAAATAAGAATTTGTTCTTAACTGACTTGCCTAGTTAAATAAATACAATAGTTTTATGTCTGTTATACTGCGTCTGCTTTCCAGTGATTCCCAGGGCTTTGGAGTCTGTTTGTAAACAGTTTATTATACCTCATATGATAATAAAGGATGACATGGATGAACTCTATTCAATCAAAACAGGTGTCTGGAAGTAACAAACTATTCTCATTTTGAAAGGTGAGAATGCATGTTTAGAGTCATTCAGGACATTCACTCAATTCAATTCCACTCCATACAAAGCATTATTTATCCCAGAGGAACAATATCGCTGGGCCAAGCAGTGGTTCTCTCACAGTGCTGGGTGAATATAATGTAGGCTTTAGCTCTTCTCTCAAACTGAAGCATGTCAGCTCCTACTAACTGTATCTTCTTATCAACACAAACACACGGACATCACTGTGTTTCTCAGCTCAGTGGCTCCATGAACTGTGTGTGTCACTGGCTGGGTCCTTGGATGCCCATGTGTGTGGTGTGTGTGTGGTGTGTGTGTTGTGTGTGTGTTGTGTGTGTGTGTTGTGTGTGTTGTGTGTGTGTGGTGTGTGTGTGGTGTGTGTGTGGTGTGTGTGTTGTGTGTGTGTGGTGTGTGTGTGTGTGTGGTGTGTGTGTGTGTGTGTGTGTGTGTGTGTGTGTGTGTTCTGACAGGGCTTAGACAGCAGAAATGACGTGTCTGCATCCATGTGTCTGTGATGGTTAAACTCCAAAGCTAACTGGAGATCCCTATTGGCCCTAGGTTATTGTTTTGGTCTTGGAAGGAGAGAGAGGAGCAGGGGAAATAAGGATGAGAGGTGGAGGGGAGAAGAGGAGAGTAGGGTGAAAGGGGGTGAGAAGAGGTGGGTACAGGAGGACAGAGATAGAGGGAGGAGGAAATGAGAGAGATGGATAATCGAAAGAGAGTGAGGGACAGTACAAGAGGGAAGTAGGGAGAGGGGAAAGAGGGAGAGGGAAAGAGGGAGAGGGGAAAGAGGGAGAGGGGAAGGAGGGAGAGGAGAAGAGGGAGAGGGGAAGGAGGGAGAGGGGAAAGAGGGAGAGGGGAAAGAGGGAGAGGGAGAGGGGAAGGAGGGAGAGGGGAAAGAGGGAGAGGGGAAGAAGGGATAGGAGAAAGAGAAAGAGGGGAAAGAGGGGAAGGAGGGAGAGGGGAAAGAGGGAGAGGGGAAAGATGGAGAGGGGAAAGAGGGAGAGGGGAAAGAGGGAGAGGGGAAGGAGGGGAGAGGGAAAGAGGGAGAGGGGAAAGAGGGAGAGGGGAAGGAGTGAGAGGGGAAAGAGGGAGAGGGGAAAGAGGGAGAGGGGAAGGAGGGGGAGGGGAAGAGGGAGAGGGAAAGAGGGAGAGAGGAAAGAGGGAGAGGGGAAGGAGGGAGGGAGAGGGGAAAGAGGGAGAGGGAAAGAGGGAGAGAGGAAAGAGGGAGAGGGGAAGGAGTGAGAAGGGAAAGAGGGAGGGGAAGGAGGGAGAGGGGAAAGATGGAGAGGGGAAGGAGGGAGAGGGGAGACCGGAAAAAGGGAGAAGGGAAAGAGGGAGAGGGGGAAAAGGGAGAGGGAAAGGAGGGAGAAGGGAAAGAGGGAGAGGGGAAAAGGGAGAGGGGAAAGAGAGAGAGGGGAAAGAGAGAGGGGGGAAAGAGAGAGAGGGGAAAGAGAGAGAGGGGAAGGAGGGAGAGGGGAAGAAGGGAGAGGGGAAGGGGGGAGAGGAGAAAGAGGGAGAGGGGAATGCTGGATTATTCAAGGAGAGAGGGGAGAAGGCTTACTTAGGAGGAAGTGGAGAAGGATGAATAGATGAGAAGGGGATGAAAAGTGAGGACTGCAGGCAGGGATGTTTAGGAAAATAGGAGTGAGGGATGGGTACATGATAGCAGGGTATTGAATGAGAGAGCTGTGAGGAGGAGGGAGAGGAAAATACAGTTTTAGAGGAGTAGAGGAAGAAGTTATTGCAGGACAGAGGAGAAAAGGAGGGGGAGATGAGGACAGGTGAAAGTGAGGAGAGGGCAGTGTTATGGAAAGAGATAGAGTGTGTGAGAGAGAGAGAGAGAGAGAGAGAGAGAGAGAGAGAGAGAGAGAGAGAGAGAGAGAGAGAGAGAGAGAGAGAGAGAGAGAGAGAGAGAGAGAGAGAGAGAGAGAGAGAGAGAGAGAGAGAGAGAGAGAGAGAGAGAGCGAGAGAGAGAGAGAGAGAGAGAGAAAGTAGGAGGGACAGAAAGAGCGTGGAGAGGGTTATTGTATTAGAGAGAGCCTTGGAGATGTGTTTGTGTTTTCTTGGCTGGACAGATTTAATCAACTTCACATGGCGCTGAACCAGAATGGCCTCCACATGTCTGTGGAAGCCACAGGGAACATACACAATCTGATGCCACTGTTCAGTCCTCAGCTTGGCAGACCTTCTGGCTCAAATACATTGCCTCTCTCTTTTTGTTTTCTTTCTCTCTCTCTGTCATTCTTTCGCTCATTTTAAGTGACATTCTCTCTTCCACTCTATCTTCCATTTCTCTCAGTCTCTTTCTGTCTTTTTTCTCTTAATCTCTCTCTCTGTCTTGTGTGTTTCTATTGTATCTTTCTCTCTCTCTGGAACTGAGTCAGTAACCCTCAACGTCTTCTTTGAGTGAGTCTGGTGGCCTTGTCAACTGTATCGACATCCCTGTCATTGTTAACTCATTGCCCATGTGAAAAACCTCTTCTCTTAAAGGGATACTTTGGGATTTTACTTTCCCAGAGTCAGATGAACTTGTGGATAACATTTTTATGTCTCTTTATGAAGGAAGTTAGAGGTAGTTTCTCGGGCCAATGCTAACTAGCGTTAGCGCAATGACTGGAAGTCTATGGGTATGTATCCCTTTAAGGTTGTCAATACATCTCACTGATAAAGAGTTACAGGCCATGCAAGCAGGAACACACACACACACACAAACACGCAAGCAAGCACACACACACACACACACACACACACACACACACACACACACACACACACACACACACACACACACACACACACACACACACACACACACACACACACACACACACACACACACACACACACACACACACTTGACATGTGGTAGTAACTAGGTATTTATTCAACAAGAACCCAAAAAGGAACTGACAGTATATATAAAATGAAAACTGTGAAACACTGAACCTCATCACTGGCCATGTGTCTCACAGTCCCTGATTGTGTTGAAATGGAGGGAGAGGCGAGGAGGGTACTGCCCACCCAGACTGACACCGGGTATCAGATGGGGCCTCTGCCAACATTCCTCGCTGTCACAGGCCCGACCCGAACCACGTGTTTCCCATGCCAATAAAGCCCCTTAAATTGAAATTGAATTGAGAGAAGGAGAGAGGGAGAGAGGGAGAGGGAGATGAGAAGGAGATGAGAGGGAGAGGTAGAGGTGGAGAGAGAGAGAGATAGATAGAAATACAAACAGGGAAGAGACACACACATTCTGCAGACTGTGTCTGTCAGCGTAGTGTCCAGAGCATGGAGGCGCTACCAGGAGACAGGCCAGTACATCAGGAGACGTGGAGGAGGCCGTAGGAGGGCAACAACCCAGCAGTAGGACTGCTACCTCCGCCTTTGTGCAAGGAGGAGCACTGCCAGAGCCCTGCAAAATGACCTCCAGCAGGCCACAAATGTGTATCGTAGCTAGCATGTAGCATGTAGTCTGTGTCATGTCAGTCAAACGTATCGTAGCTAGCATATAGCATGTAGTCTGTATCATAGCAGTTCTGCAGACTCAGAATGGTATTAGGGTGCCACTCAAATGATGTGTGTAGCATGTGACTGACCATGACATGTAGAATGCAGCTCATCACTCAGACTCCTTGAATAGCATGACACTTGTGCCATGCCACTCAACTGTAGCTAGCATGCACTGTAAGTGTCATGTAAATCATAACCTGCTCAAAAAAATAAAGGGAACACTTAAACAACATAATGTAACTCCAAGTCAATCACACTTCTGTGAAATCAAACTGTCCACTTAGGAAGCAACACTGATTGACAATAAATTTCACATGCTGTTGTGCAAATGGAATAGACAAAAGGTGGAATTTATAGGCAATTAGCAAGACACCCCCAATAAAGGAGTGGTTCTGCAGGTGGTGACCACAGACCACTTCTCTGTTCCTATGCTTCCTGGCTGATGTTTTGGTCACTTTTGAATGCTGGCGGTGCTTTCACTCTAGTGGTAGCATGAGACGGAGTCTACAACCCACACAAGTGGCTCAGGTAGTGCATCTCATCCAGGATGGCACATCAATGCGAGCTGTGGCAAGAAGGTTTGCTGTGTCTGTCAGCGTAGTGTCCAGAGCATGGAGGCGCTACCAGGAGACAGGCCAGTACATCAGGAGACGTGGAGGAGGCCGTAGGAGGGCAACAACCCAGCAGTAGGACTGCTACCTCCGCCTTTGTGCAAGGAGGAGCACTGCCAGAGCCCTGCAAAATGACCTCCAGCAGGCCACAAATGTGTATCGTAGCTAGCATGTAGCATGTAGTCTATGTCATGTCAGTCAAACGTATCGTAGCTAGCATATAGCATGTAGTCTGTAGCATGTAGTGGCGAGAATCTGTCTCCGCACCACGTGCTCTCACCACTGGTGTCCCCCAGGGCTCTGTTCTAGGCCCTCTCCTATTCTCGCTATACACCAAGTCACTTGGCTCTGTCATATCCTCACATGGTCTCTCCTATCATTGCTATGCAGACGACACACAATTAATCTTCTCCTTTCCCTCTTCTGATAACCAGGTGGCGAATCGCATCTCTGCATGTCTGGCAGACATATCAGTGTGGATGACGGATCACCACCTCAAGCTGAACCTCGGCAAGACGGAGCTGCTCTTCCTCCCGGGGAAGGACTGCCCGTTCCATGATCTCGCCATCATGGTTGACAACTCCATTGTGTCCTCCTCCCAGAGTGGTAAGAACCTTGGCGTGATCCTGGACAACACCCTGTCGTTCTCAACTAACATCAAGGCGGTGACCCGTTCCTGTAGGTTCATGCTCTACAACATTCGCAGAGTACGACCCTGCCTCACACAGGAAGCGGCGCAGGTCCTAATCCAGGCACTTGTCATCTCCCGTCTGGATTACTGCAACTCGCTTTTGGCTGGGCTCCCTGCCTGTGCCATTAAACCCCTACAACTCATCCAGAACGCCGCAGCCCGTCTGGTGTTCAACCTTCCCAAGTTCTCTCACGTCACCCCGCTCCTCCGCTCTCTCCACTGGCTTCCAGTTGAAGCTCGCATCCGCTACAAGACCATGGTGCTTGCCTACGGAGCTGTGAGGGGAACGGCACCTCCGTACCTTCAGGCTCTGATCAGGCCCTACACCCAAACAAGGGCACTGTGTTCATCCACCTCTGGCCTGCTCGCCTCCCTACCTCTGAGGAAGTACAGCTCCCGCTCAGCCCAGTCAAAACTGTTCGCTGCTCTGGCACCCCAATGGTGGAACAAACTCCCCCACGACGCCAGGTCAGCGGAGTCAATCACCACCTTCCGGAAACACCTGAAACCCCACCTCTTTAAGGAATACCTAGGATAGGATAAAGTAATCCTTCTAACCCCCCCCCCCCTTAAAAGAGTTAGATGCACTATTGTAAAGTGGTTGTTCCACTGGATATCATAAGGTGAATGCACCAACTTGTAAGTCGCTCTGGATAAGAGCGTCTACTAAATGACTTAAATGTAAATGTAAATGTAGTCTGTATCATAGCACTCACTACTCACATGTAGCTAACATGTAGTGTAGTCTGTCATGTCACTTACAGGTAGCTACCATGTATCTCCCTTGTAGCGTGTGACTCACCTGTGACGTGTAGCCTGTCTCCGCTGACGTCGATCTTGAGGAAGATGCGTCCTCTGCGCTCCGTGTGGTCTGTCCCACACAGGCTTGGCACGTTCATCACACACTGATTGTGTACGTTCATGTCGCAGGCTGGACAAACACACACAAACACATTGAGTTTATAACAGGTTTAGGACCTGGTCATATTATGGTGGAGTTCAGCTAACTGGTCATGGTGAGCACACTCTGCAAGTTACCTGCTGTTCAATACCTAACAATAGTGTTTATTTGTCTGCAAGTTACCTGCTGTTCAATACCTAACAATAGTGTTTATTTGTCTGCAAGTTACCTGCTGTTCAATACCTAACAATAGTGTTTATTTGTCTGCAAGTTACCTGCTGTTCAATACCTAACAATAGTGTTTATTTGTCTGCAAGTTACCTGCTGTTCAATACCTAACAATAGTGTTTATTTGTCTGCAAGTTACCTGCTGTTCAATACCTAACAATAGTGTTTATTTGTCTGCAAGTTACCTGCAGTTCAATACCTAACAAGTGTTTATTTGTCTGCAAGTTACCTGCTGTTTAATACATAACAATAGTGTTTATTTGTCTGCAAGTTACCTGCTGTTCAATACCTAACAATAGTGTTTATTTGTCTGCAAGTTACCTGCTGTTCAATACCTAACAATAGTGTTTATTTGTCTGCAAGTTACCTGCTGTTCAATACCTAACAGTAGTGTTTATTTGTCTGCAAGTTACCTGCTGTTCAATACCTAACAATAGTGTTTATTTGTCTGCAAGTTACCTGCTGTTCAATACCTAACAATAGTGTTTATTTGTCTGCAAGTTACCTGCTGTTCAATACCTAACAATAGTGTTTATTTGTCTGCAAGTTACCTGCTGTTCAATACCTAACAATAGTGTTTATTTGTCTGCAAGTTACCTGCTGTTCAATACCTAACAATAGTGTTTATTTGTCTGCAAGTTACCTGCTGTTCAATACCTAACAATAGTGTTTATTTGTCTGCAAGTTACCTGCTGTTCAATACCTAACAATAGTGTTTATTTGTCTGCAAGTTACCTGCTGTTCAATACCTAACAATAGTGTTTATTTGTCTGCAAGTTACCTGCTGTTCAATACCTAACAATAGTGTTTATTTGTCTGCAAGTTACCTGCTGTTCAATACCTAACAATAGTGTTTATTTGTCTGCAAGTTACCTGCTGTTCAATACCTAACAGTAGTGTTTATTTGTCTGCACGTTACCTGCTGTTTAATACCTAACAACAGGTATGCCTGCTCACACTCCCAGTCTCCCAGTCTCCCAGTCTCTCTGGGAGACTCTCTCTCTCTCTCTCTCTCTCTCTCTCTCTCTCTCTCTCTCTCTCTCTCTCTCTCTCTCTCTCTCTCTCTCTCTCTCTCTCTCTCTCTCTCTCTCTCTCTCTCTCTCTCTCTCTCTCTCTCTCTCTCTCTCTCTCTCTCTCTCTCTCTCTCTCTCTCTCTCTCTCACACACACACATGGGAGAGGGTTGAGATGGGAGAGGGTTGAGAGGTAGTGAGGGGATGGGAGTGGGTTGAGAGGTAGTGAGGGGATGGGAGTGGGTTGAGAGGTAGGGAGGGGATGGGAGAGGGTTGAGAGGTAGGGAGGGGATGGGAGTGGGTTGAGAGGTAGGGAGGGGATGGGATGGGTTGAGAGGTAGTGAGGGGATGGGAGTGGGTTGAGAGGTAGGGAGGGGAAGGGAGAGGGTTGAGAGGTAGTGAGGGGATGGGATGGGTTGAGAGGTAGTGAGGGGATGGGAGTGAGTTGAGAGGTAGTGAGGGGATGGGAGTGAGTTGAGAGGTAGTGAGGGGATGGGAGTGAGTTGAGAGGTAGTGAGGGGATGGGAGTGAGTTGAGAGGTAGTGAGGGGATGGGAGTGAGTTGAGAGGTAGTGAGGGGATGGGAGTGAGTTGAGAGGTAGTGAGGGGATGGGAGTGAGTTGAGAGGTAGTGAGGGGATGGGAGTGAGTTGAGAGGTAGTGAGGGGATGGGAGTGAGTTGAGAGGTAGTGTGGGGATGGGAGTGAGTTGAGAGGTAGTGAGGGGATGGGAGTGAGTTGAGAGGTAGTGAGGGGATGGGAGTGAGTTGAGAGGTAGTGAGGGGATGGGAGAGGGTTGAGAGGTAGTGAGGGGATGGGAGTGGGTTGAGAGGTAGTGAGGGGATGGGAGTGAGTTGAGAGGTAGTGAGGGGATGGGAGAGGGTTGAGAGGTAGTGAGGGGATGGGAGAGGGTTGAGAGGTAGTAAGGGGATGGGAGAGGGTTGAGAGGTAGTGAGGGGATGGGATGGGTTGAGAGGTAGTGTGGGGATGGGAGTGAGTTGAGAGGTAGTGTGGGGATGGGAGAGGGTTGAGAGGTAGTGAGGGGATGGGATGGGTTGAGAGGTAGTGTGGGGATGGGAGTGAGTTGAGAGGTAGTGTGGGGATGGGAGAGGGTTGAGAGGTAGTGAGGGGATGGGAGAGGGTTGAGAGGTAGTGAGGGGATGGGAGTGAGTTGAGAGGTAGTGAGGGGATGGGAGTGAGTTGAGAGGTAGTGAGGGGATGGGAGTGAGTTGAGAGGTAGTGAGGGGATGGGAGTGAGTTGAGAGGTAGTGAGGGGATGGGAGAGGGTTGAGAGGTAGTGAGGGGATGGGATGGGTTGAGAGGTAGTGAGGGGATGGGAGAGGGTTGAGAGGTAGTGAGGGGATGGGAGTGGGTTGACAGGTAGTGAGGGGATGGGAGTGAGTTGAGAGGTAGTGTGGGGATGGGAGTGAGTTGAGAGGTAGTGAGGGGATGGGAGTGAGTTGAGAGGTAGTGAGGGGATGGGATGGGTTGAGAGGTAGTGAGGGGATGGGAGAGGGTTGAGAGGTAGTGAGGGGATGGGAGTGGGTTGAGAGGTAGTGAGGGGATGGGAGAGGGTTGAGAGGTAGTGAGGGGATGGGAGTGGGTTGACAGGTAGTGAGGGGATGGGAGTGAGTTGAGAGGTAGTGAGGGGATGGGATGGGTTGAGAGGTAGTGAGGGGATGGGAGAGGGTTGAGAGGTAGTGAGGGGATGGGAGAGGGTTGAGAGGTAGTGAGGGGATGGGATGGGTTGAGAGGTAGTGAGGGGATGGGATGGGTTGAGAGGTAGTGAGGGGATGGGATGGGTTGAGAGGTAGTGAGGGGATGGGATGGGTTGAGAGGTAGTGAGGGGATGGGAGAGGGTTGAGAGGTAGGGAGGGGATGGGATGGGTTGAGAGGTAGTGAGGGGATGGGAGTGAGTTGAGAGGTAGTGAGGGGATGGGAGAGGGTTGAGAGGTAGTGAGGGGATGGGAGAGGGTTGAGAGGTAGTGAGGGGATGGGAGTGAGTTGAGAGGTAGTGAGGGGATGGGATGGGTTGAGAGGTAGTGAGGGGATGGGAGTGGGTTGAGAGGTAGGGAGGGGATGGGATGGGTTGAGAGGTAGGGAGGGGATGGGAGATGGTTGAGAGGTAGTGAGGGGATGGGAGAGGGTTGAGAGGTAGTGAGGGGATGGGAGTGGGTTGAGAGGTAGTGAGGGGATGGGAGTGGGTTGAGAGGTAGTGAGGGGATGGGAGTGAGTTGAGAGGTAGTGAGGGTATGGGAGTGGGTTGAGAGGTAGTGAGGGGATGGGATGGGTTGAGAGGTAGTGAGGGGATGGGATGGGTTGAGAGGTAGTGAGGGGATGGGATGGGTTGAGAGGTAGTGAGGGGATGGGATGGGTTGAGAGGTAGTGAGGGGATGGGATGGGTTGAGAGGTAGTGAGGGGATGGGAGAGGGTTGAGAGGTAGGGAGGGGATGGGATGGGTTGAGAGGTAGTGAGGGGATGGGAGTGAGTTGAGAGGTAGTGAGGGGATGGGAGAGGGTTGAGAGGTAGTGAGGGGATGGGAGAGGGTTGAGAGGTAGTGAGGGGATGGGAGTGAGTTGAGAGGTAGTGAGGGGATGGGATGGGTTGAGAGGTAGTGAGGGGATGGGAGTGGGTTGAGAGGTAGGGAGGGGATGGGATGGGTTGAGAGGTAGG
This sequence comes from Salvelinus alpinus, assembly GCF_045679555.1. Lineage (NCBI taxonomy): Eukaryota > Metazoa > Chordata > Actinopteri > Salmoniformes > Salmonidae > Salvelinus > Salvelinus alpinus. Next base: position 31,239,076 of record NC_092086.1, on the reverse strand, counting down.
GAGGGGATGGGAGATGGTTGAGAGGTAGTGAGGGGATGGGAGAGGGTTGAGAGGTAGTGAGGGGATGGGAGTGGGTTGAGAGGTAGTGAGGGGATGGGAGTGGGTTGAGAGGTAGTGAGGGGATGGGAGTGAGTTGAGAGGTAGTGAGGGTATGGGAGTGGGTTGAGAGGTAGTGAGGGGATGGGATGGGTTGAGAGGTAGTGAGGGGATGGGATGGGTTGAGAGGTAGTGAGGGGATGGGATGGGTTGAGAGGTAGGGAGGGGATGGGATGGGTTGAGAGGTAGGGAATTAGAGCAGAGGGAAACAGAGTGTAGGAGGAAGGAATGAGGCATTAGAAGGGACAGAGTGGGCAAACTGGGGACAGTTACATCCTTATGAAAAGTAAAGCTATTCCCATGTGTCCTCTATGAGAAAACCAGCAGTCAATCATTTCACACACACCCACCCAGACACACACACACACACACACACACACACACACACACACACACACACACCCAGACACACACACACACACACACACACACACACACACACACACACACACACACACACACACACACACACACACACACACACACACACACACACACACACACACACACACACACACACACACACACACACATCCAGACACACACACGTCTATGATTTCCCCCCCAGTATAAATGTGTGTCACATTGCACAGTATGAAAAGTGTGTAGGATCTGTGGCTGCATACTGATTCTCCACACTTCCCATCAGAAGCATTGGATTGGTGGAAGTCATTGTGGAGGGAGTTTTCATGATGGGGAGTGGGCAAGTGCACTCTTCAGGAACAGTGTGGAGAATCAGGAAGCAGCCTGTGATCCCCTGGCCTGGATGTGAGGCTGTGCAGCCTTTCTTGGGTGCTCAGGGCCAATATTCATAAAACATGTGAGCATAGAAGTGCTAATCTAGGATCAGGTCCCCCCTGTCCATGTAATCTTACTGATAATGATCTAAAAGGCAACACTGGTCCTAGATAAGCACTGTTACTCTCTGGGGCGGCAGGTAGCCTAGAGGTTAGAGAGGTGAGCCAGCAACCAGAGGGTTGCCATTTTGAATCTCGGGTCTGACTGGAAAACTCTGGTGGGAAGTAAACTGGCAATTGGAGGGTTGCTGGTATCAACTCCTAGATGCCAATGTCTGCCCTTGTGCCCTTGAGCAAAGCACCACAGCAGCTCCTGGCCTCCCAGAGTGGCAGCCCCCTGCTCCTCTACAAAACCTCTGTATGTGTCTTTCAGAGGGGTGGGGTTAAAAGTCACATTTCAGTTGGACCTTGTGTGTATTTGACCAATAAAGTCATCTCAATCTTATGGTTCAGCTGAGTAAAGGTGTCATTAAAGACTGACTCACTGTCGCATTTCATCCCCTGGTGGATGAGTCCATAGAGGAGGGAGCCACAGTGGTCGCAGAACGTGGGACTGCCGTACGAGTGGATCTTAAACTTGTGCTTGCTTCTGGGGTCCTGGAAACACACACACAAAGACAGAGATTATTTCATTGTTTGGTCAACTGAAGCTTTCAAGATCAACAGCAGGATATGAAATATAAAATGCCGTAAATTAAAAAACACCCGAATCAATCACAGTGATCAATCAAGATAGAACACTGCTGTTGTTGCTACTTGCTGAGAACATTTCCACTCCACAAAGCCATTTCAGATGAGGTAGTTATTGATCCATTCTACTCATTCACCCCTTCTCTATTTCATCAAATGTCAGTGCACTTCGGGACAAGTTCATTAGGACACACTGTAGCAAAGCATTTTGCAACTGAAAAGGAAAACAAGTGTTTCTTATAAAACAAATCAGGTAGCACCTTCCCGTTTCACAAATGTTTCCCTATTTTCTGCCTAATGAACAGTACTCAGCTCTACCAATACATACGCTTCGACTACTGGCTCAAATAGGATGGTATGCCTCCAATCCCATAATTCAACAGCCTGTCGCTCCATCTCTCCAACATCTGATGGAATAAATGTGGGATGGAGAGAGAGCTGTGGAGCTCTATGGAGCCAGGCAGACGCTTTGATTTGTTGTATTGTGGAACTGTTCTCCATAATGATGAGGAAGACTTTGATGTGGATGTGGGAAAATGTGTGTGTGTGTGTTGTGAATGGCACTGCTGAGTTTCAGTACAGTAAAGTATGGAGAGAGGTGAAGAGGGGTTGTACTGTAGGATAGTGTCTCAAGGGTTGGAAATAGGATGTCTATCTGTACTGTCTGTTATTCTGATGAATCCGCTTCAAATTTGCATTACATTCAGTTTTTCTTATCACTTGAAAAATCACACATTGAATGAAAACTGTATCACACAATCAAAATTAGGTTAATCTTGAAAACATGGTTTACACTACATTATATCCTGAGTGTGAGTACGTAAGAAGCTATAGCTTCTTGACTTGTGACCCCATGGTGTCTCACTCTATACTGAGAGGAATCCCTTTCTAATCCACCAGCTGTTTATCTTGGACAAAACATCTGGCAGCATCACTGGGTTAGGCTGAGCTAATGAGCCAACTTTCCATCAATGTTAGAAAGCTAACATACAAAGGAAAACTACTAGCTGAAGGGTGAGATTGATTTAGAGTGGGGGTTGGAAGAGAAAACACAACAAACTAATGTTGGATTGATACGATGTCATCCATTGTCTAGGCTAACTGAATTTGGAATGTGGAATGTTAAAATGTGTATATCTACTGTTAAGTAAAGCTTTAACCCTGCTATAATGAGTATAGCTACTGTTAAGTAAAGTGTTAACCCTGCTATAATGAGTATATCTACTGTTAAGTGAAGCTTTAACCCTGCTATAATGAGTAAAGATACTGTTAAGTAAAGTGTTAACCCTGCTATAATGAGTAAAGATACTGTTAAGTAAAGTGTTAACCCTGCTATAATGAGTATATCTACTGTTAGGTAAAGCTTTAATTCAGCTATAATGAGTACATATACTGTTAAGTAAAGCTTTAACCCTGCTATAATGAGTATAGCTACTGTTAAGTAAAGTGTTAACCCTGCTATAATGAGTATATCTACTGTTAAGTAAAGTGTTAACCCTGCTATAATGAGTATAGCTACTGTTAAGTAAAGTGTTAACCCTGCTATAATGAGTAAAGATACTGTTAAGTAAAGTGTTAACCCTGCTATAATGAGTATAGCTACTGTTAAGTAAAGTGTTAACCCTGCTATAATGAGTATATCTACTGTTAAGTAAAGTGTTAACCCTGCTATAATGAGTATAGCTACTGTTAAGTAAAGCTTTAACCCTGCTATAATGAGTATATATACTGTTAAGTAAAGTGTTAACCCTGCTATAATGAGTATAGCTACTGTTAAGTAAAGTGTTAACCCTGCTATAATGAGTATAGCTACTGTAAGTGCTAAATTTTCAAGAAGCAATCATAATAAAAACCTGTGAAGTCGTTTGGGTAAACCTGACACCTCAAACTAACCAAATGTGTCATAACTCCTGTATCTATAATATCTTTTACATATGAAAGAGAGTAAACCAGGTTACATCATCATCCTCAGAGAAACTGTCCTTGACACAAACACAGCCACCAATATAGACTGTGATTGGCAGGGAGTGAGTCATCGGGAGGATTCCAACAATGTTGGCATTTAAGCAAGTTTAATTTAAGCACCTCTTCCTCTCTGGCCCACCTACAAGCCTTGGCTGCCTCAGAATAACATAACAAGATAATGGACAGATCACTCTCCTTCTTTTGGGCCACTGTAGGGATGTGCTATCGTGGGACTGGGATCTATATCTGTCCAGGCCTTCCTTCAGGGATCCTGTCTCTACACTCTACTGATCTAGTTTGGTGGATCCTGTCTCTACACTCTACTGATCTAGTTTGGTGGATCCTGTCTCTACACTACTGGTGTGGTCTGATGGAGCCTGTCTCTACACTCTACACTCTGCTGGTCTGGTGGATCCTGTCTCTACACTCTACCGATCTAATCTGGTAGATCCTGTCTCTACACTCTACTGGTCTGGTGGATCCTGTCTCTACACTATACTGGTCTGGTGGATCCTGATCTAATCTGGTGAATCCTGTCTCTACACTCTACTGATCTAATCTGGTGGATCTTGTCTCTACACTCTACTGATCTAATCTGGTGGAACCCGTCTCTACACTCTACTGATCTAATCTGGTGGAACCCGTCTCTACACTCTACTGATCTAATCTGGTGGATCCTGTCTCTACACTCTACTGATCTAATCTGGTGGAACCCGTCTCTACACTCTACTGATCTAATCTGGTGGATCCTGTCTCTACACTCTACTGATCTAATCTGGTGGAACCCGTCTCTACACTCTACTGATCTAATCTGGTGGATCCTGTCTCTACACTCTACTGATCTAATCTGGTGGATCCTGTCTCTACACTCTACTGATCTAATCTGGTGGATCCTGCCTCTACACTCTACTGATCTAATCTGGTGAATCCTGTCTCTACACTCTACTGATCTAATCTGGTGGATCCTGTCTCTACACTCTACTGATCTAATCTGGTGGATCCTGTCTCTACACTCTACTGATCTAATTTGGTGGATCCTGTCTCTACACGCTACTGATCTAATCTGGTGGATCCTGTCTCTACACTCTACTGACCTGGTCTGGTGGATCAACAGACACTGGCACGTTCCTCTGCATAGGCGTTGCTGGCGCATGCCAGATCTTACAACGCCTGGATAGGTATTTAACATATCAGCAAACCACATCATATGTAGCAATCTGGTGCCTGGCAGCCCAGTCAATGACCTGGCACGCAACCATGGGTTACTTCCGTCCCTCTCCTCACCCCAACCTGGGCTCGAACCAGGGACCCTCTGAACACATTGACAACAGTCCCCCTCAAAGCATCGTTACCTATTGCTCCACAAACGCCGCAGACCTTGCAGAGAAAAGGAAACAACTGCTTCAGAGCACGTGACATCACGGATGTAAACGCTACTAGCGTGCACCGCTAACTAGCTAGCCATTTCACACCGGTTACACAACGTCTGAGCAGGAGAACACGGCCACTGACTGGAGCAATAAAAACAAACTAGGGACAGGAGAGCTAACAGAAGCCTACATCTATCCATTTGACTATTTATCTCTCTCTGTCTGCATCTCCCCTCTCTTCCTCCCTTCCCTTCACCCAGTCTTTGAGCATCAGTCTGTACTGTATATTGAGCATCAGTCTGTACTGTATATAGAGCATCAGTCTATATTGTATTTTGAGCATCAGTCTGTATTGTATTTTGAGCATCAGTCTGTACTATATATATAGCATCAGTCTGTACTGTATATTGAGCATCAGTCTGTACTGTATATTGAGCATCAGTCTATATTGTATTTTGAGCATCAGTCTGTACTGTATATAGAGCATCAGTCTGTACTGTATATTGAGCATCAGTCTGTACTGTATATTGAGCATCAGTCTGTACTGTATATTGAGCATCAGTCTGTACTGTATATTGAGCATCAGTCTGTACTATATATATAGCATCAGTCTGTACTGTATATTGAGCATCAGTCTGTACTGTATATTGAGCATCAGTCTGTACTGTATATAGAGCATCAGTCTGTACTGTATATAGAGCATCAGTCTGTATTGTATATTGAGCATCAGTCTGTATTGTATATTGAGCATCAGTCTGTATTGTATATTGAGCATCAGTCTGTATTGTATATTGAGCATCAGTCTGTATTGTATATAGAGCATCAGTCTGTATTGTATATTGAGCATCAGTCTGTATTGTATATAGAGCATCAGTCTGTACTGTATATAGAGCATCAGTCTGTACTGTATATAGAGCATCAGTCTGTACTGTATATAGAGCATCAGTCTGTACTGTATATAGAGCATCAGTCTGTATTGTATTTTGAGCATCAGTCTGTACTATATATATAGCATCAGTCTGTACTGTATATTGAGCATCAGTCTGTACTGTATATTGAGCATCAGTCTATATTGTATTTTGAGCATCAGTCTGTACTGTATATAGAGCATCAGTCTGTACTGTATATAGAGCATCAGTCTGTACTGTATATTGAGCATCAGTCTGTACTGTATATTGAGCATCAGTCTGTACTGTATATTGAGCATCAGTCTGTACTGTATATTGAGCATCAGTCTGTACTATATATATAGCATCAGTCTGTACTGTATATTGAGCATCAGTCTGTACTGTATATTGAGCATCAGTCTGTACTGTATATAGAGCATCAGTCTGTACTGTATATAGAGCATCAGTCTGTATTGTATATTGAGCATCAGTCTGTATTGTATATAGAGCATCAGTCTGTATTGTATATTGAGCATCAGTCTGTATTGTATATAGAGCATCAGTCTGTACTGTATATAGAGCATCAGTCTGTACTGTATATAGAGCATCAGTCTGTACTGTATATAGAGCATCAGTCTGTACTGTATATAGAGCATCAGTCTGTATTGTATTTTGAGCATC
>NC_092086.1:31132590-31227590 GCF_045679555.1 Salvelinus alpinus | reverse complement strand
GGAGGTCAGGGATCTGGCAGTGTGGTGCCAGGACAACAATTGTTTTTTCTAAGAGTGTACCCCAAGCCATAAGTCTGCTAAATAGTTAACCTAATAGCTACCCAGGCTATCTGCATTGACCCTTTTTTCACTAACTCTTTTGACTCATCACATACGCTGCCGCTACTTATTATTATCTATCCTGTTGCCTAGTCACTTTATTTGTAGTTATACATACATTTCTACCTCAATAACCTCATACACTCATGCACATCAACTCAGTACTGGTATCTCATGTACAGTATATAGCCAAGCTATCATTACTCATTGTATTTATTCCATGGGTTATTTTTCTATTATTTTTCTCTCTGCATTGGGGAAAGGGCCTGTAAGTAAGGTATTCACTCGTGTGTGTGTGTGTGTGTGTGTGTGTGTGTGTGTGTGTGTGTGTGTGTGTGTGTGTGTGTGTGTGTGTGTGTGTGTGTGTGTGTGTGTGTGTGTGTGTGTGTGTGTGTGTGTGTGTGTGTGTGTGTCATACAGTAAAGAAAACTCCTGGCCCTAGCCATTGCACCAACAAAAAGCCCACCAATCTGATCAGTATATATTGTGATGACCATGTTTCTCTGCTCCTGACCTGAGGCCAGTCTGGTAGCCAGAGAGGAAACACCCCATGGAAGGTTTGGCTGTACTGTGCTCTGCACACTCACAGTCTACGTCTATTTTGGTCTATTTCACCAGCAGGCCCAAGCAGTGGGGTTCTGGCAGTGGATAGATAACCTATTCTAAGGCACTGTGTCCAATGTCCTGGGGCTGATCACTACAGTGTGGTGCTCCTTAATACATTATACATCAATGGGATTTTAATGCTAAAGGAAGGGAATACAACCACTGTTTAGATGCACCCAGAGTTCAGTTTGAATGTAACAACGCAACAGTAAATTCTCCCTACTTGTAACATGGTGTTCTATATTATAATCTGTTGAATGCATCATCTGCAACATAATGGAACTAAGAAATGCCCCAAAAACACCTCATATATAACTGTATGTGTGTGTGTGTCTGTCTGTGGGAATAGCACAAAGTTGACAAGTGTAGTTGCCATGGTGATGGCTGTCAGAGATAATTCAGCAGGAGATTGACTTAAAGAGAAAGAAAGAGGGAGAGAGGTGAAGTAAGAAAGAAGGATGGAGGAGAAAGAAAGAGGATAAATAATGGTTTTATGTTATTAAAACAGACATACAGTACCATGTTTTACTTGTTTCATACAATTTTGAAGGTGCTACTATTGACCCTTCGTACATAAGTGTGTATAGGTCTGTAGAACCCTGAGGTCACACATCAACCCAGTGCACCCCAGTTATCTCTCTCAGGAACTGAGCTCCCTTCAGCTGTACAGGGTGAAGGAGGTTTGCAGAAGTCAAACTTTAGAGTGTGTGTGTGTGTGTGTGTGTGTGTGTGTGTGTGTGTGTGTGTGTGTGTGTGTGTGTGTGTGTGTGTGTGTGTGTGTGTGTGTGTGTGTGTGTGTGTGTGTGTGTGTGTGTGTGTGTGTGTGTGTGTGTGTGTGTGTGTGTGTGTGTGTGTGTTTGTCTGGGGGTTTACAGAGGGTCAAGGAGACAGCGTCTAAGATTCTCAGTACACTCTCAAACCCCAGGGATGGACATAGGATGACCCTGCAATTACAATTGGACTTCATGAGCAATGACTCACACTGTACACAATGTCCAGATCCACTGTGAAGGTTACATGGAGATAGGGGGGAGGAGAGAGATAAAGGATAGAGGGAAGGAGAGCAAGAGAAAGAGAGGGGGGGACAGAGAGAGAGAGGGGAGGAACTGAGAGAGGGATAGAGAGGGAGGGGGAGGGTAGTTCCTTTCCCTTAGCATGTTAATTAGGGCCAGAAATGTTGTGCTACATAAATGTAATACCACACACACATGTCAGCCAGATCGCTCATGATCCACTGTGAAATTAGACGTCCGTCCAGGTAAGCAGCTCAATCCCAGTGCGAGGCACTAGTTAGAATTGTTTTGGTTTTAACCCTATCCCAAAACCTTAACCCTTAACTTAACCATTCAAAATGAGTGACAAGAATTTGATGTTTATGGACAAGGGTTTGGATGTCTGATTCTGCAGTAAGACTGTTAGAGCTTGTTACACACACACCCACACACACACACACAGACATTACCACATCAAACAGAAGCAGGTGTGAAGAGGCCTCCAAATGACTCTTATTATAAACAGAGAGGTGAGCTGGCCTAAGCCTCTTTCTACTGTGGCTAACTACCTCACACAGGCATATTCAAACAAGCTCATACTGCTCTCTCCTTTCACACTAACGCTCTGAACACGACAACAGTCCTTTCATCAACACTCTCCTTTCACACTAACCCTCTGAACACTCCTCTAACCCTCTGCTCTCTCCTTTCACACTAACCCTCTGAACACGACAACAGTCCTTTCATCAACACTCTGCTTTCATCATCAAACAACGGGACTCATTAGTCTGGTCATGACATTAATAAGGGTGTATTAATTCATATGGAACATTTTAATTGAGTGTGTGTGCATGTCTATTTATGTGTGTTTGTGTTATGCATGAAAAAGAGACACACAGTGTGTGCCCAGCTGCAGTTACTACAGTACAGTGATCTAACAAAGAGCTGAGCCCCTTGTATGTGATACTTAATCTGGAGTATTCCTGCTGCTGTACAATGTGAGAGGAGAGCTGTGAGGAATCACTAGAAACAAACGACATTCTGTGCACGTGAGAGGATACAACATTGGCTATTGAGAAGTTCTAAATTGTAGCTGCCTATTAAACCAGAAGTTAGGGGTCACCATAAAGCAGCACTCAGACAGCATTTAATGCCCAAAGTGACATTCCTGGCTGCAATTCTGCTATAGGCACTTTAAGTGATGGAGACGTCTTATTCATGGTTCACTCTGGCCTTGCTAGTTGGCTTATGTTTTGACCATGGCCTGGGCTCTCAGAGGCAGCTGAGAGAGAACAGTGATAAGGGTGAGCATGTGATGAGTGTCTTGTTTGTGGAATGTGGCAGATTGTTACCAACCTCTCAGAGGAACCTGTCTATCTCACCATATGCATATCTGTCTGGCTATTAAACCTTGACCTATAGGAGTCTTATCCCCCCCCCCCGGCCAAACCCTCCCCTAACCCGGACGATGCTGGGCAAATTGTGCACCACCGTATGGGACTCCCGATCACGGCCGGTTGTGATACAGCCCAGGATAAAACCTGGGTCTGTAGTGACGTCTTTAGCACTGCGATGAAGTGCCTTAGACTGCTGCAACACTCGGAAGTACATGAGCTATTTAGGTTAAGGGTCAAGGGTTAGAAGATGAAAGGTCAGAGTAAGAGTAATATTCAAATAATTAATGTGTTTCTTTTCGAACTCCTGTCCTTTCAAGCATGGCTATATAATGACAACCCCCTTGATATGACATCACTTCCTGAGTGCCTTTCTATCTTGCTCCAAGATGGTGTAGCAGTCGGACGTGTGTTTTGTCTTGTCCCGTCCTGTCACGTGTAATTATCGTTTTCCTCGCTTTTTTTCATATATATTTCGTATATATTTTAATCTCACTTTCCATCTACGGACTGAATATACTCTCCTGCAACCCGCCTCACCCAATGTGGTACGCATCTGCTATTTCATACTTTTGAACCGGAACCCCCATCAGCAGCTAGCCAGTTAACTAGCTACTAGCTAGTAGTCAGTTAGCCACTGCCAGCGGTCTTCACCGTTAACTCGGACACCAGCAAGCCTCAGCTCGGTCAATACCTGCCAGTCTACACAGCACGAAATCAACCCAGAGCATATCGGACTGCTTTTTCTCGACCACATCTCATCTCCGGATTCCTACCGCATGCTCTGAACCTTTACACTGGATCATCGCAGCTAGCTAGCTGCTATCCGAGTGGCTACTCCTGGCTAACGTCTCTGTCCCGAAGCAAGCACCAGTTAGCCTTGAGCTAGCCTCGAGCTAGGCCCATCTCCCAGCTAGCCGAAGAGGTATACCAGTTAATTCTTGGGCTACAATACCTCTTTTTCCAATTGGCCTGGACCCTTTACTGCCGACACGGAGCCCGGCCGATCCATCACGACTGGTCTGCCGACGTAATCGTCCGAGGTGGTTTCAACAGGCTCTTCCGTTGCGATGTCGCCGAAGGCCCAACTGCTAGCCCCGGCCCGCTAGCTGTCTGAATCGCCGTGTCTCCAGCTCGCCTAGCGTAGTAGCGACTACTGAATCGGCTCCCTGACTCACCTATTGCAACTCATTGGACTCTACGATCACTCGGCTACACATGCCTCTCCCTAATGTCAATATGCTTTGTCTACTGCTGTTTTGGTTAGTGATTATTGTCTTATTTCACTGTAGAGCCCCCAGCCCTGCCCAATATGCCTTAGACAGCTCTTTTGTCCCACCCCCCACACATGCAGTGACCTTACCTGGCTTAACTGGTTCCTCTAGAGACAAAACCTCTCTCATCATCACTCAATGCCTAGGTTTACCTCCACTGTACTCACATCCTACCATACCCTTGTCTGTACATTATGCCTTGAAACTACGCTCTATTCCGAACGCACTAGACAATCAGTTCTTATAGCCTTTAGCCGTACCCTTATCCTAATCCTCTTCTGTTCCTCTGGTGATGTAGAGGTTAACCCAGGCCCTGCAGCCCCCAGCACCACACCCATTCCCCAGGCGCTATTATTTCTTGACTTCTGCAACCGTAAAAGCCTTGATTTCATGCATGTTAACATCAGAAGCCTCCTCCCAAAGTTTTTTTTTCTTTCACTGCTTTAGCACACTCTGCCAACCCTGACGTCCTAGCCGTGTCTGAATCATGGTTTAATTTCCATCCCCAACTACAACATTTTCTGACAAAATAGAACTGCCAAAGGGGGCGGAGTTCCAATCTACTGCAGAGATAGCCTAGAGAGTTCTGTCATACTATCCAGGTCTGTGCCCTAAGAATTCAAGCTTCTACTTTCAAAAATCCACCTTTCCAGAAACAAGTCTCTCACCATTGCCGCTTGTTATAGACCCCCCTCAGCCCCCAGCTGTGCCCTGGACACCATATGTGAATTGATCGCCCCCCATCTATATTCAGAGTTCGTACTGTTAGGTGACTTAAACTGGGACATGCTTAACACCCCGGCTGTCCTACAATCTAAGTTATATGCCCTCAATCTCACACAAATTATCAAGGAACTCTCTCTACAGTATAATAGAAAGGGAAGGGACTGTCTCTCTACAGTATAATAGAAAGGGAAGGGACTGTCTCTCTACAGTATATTAGAAAGGGGAGTGACTCTCTGTACAGTATAATAGAAAGGGGAGGGACTCTCTCTACAGTATATTAGAAAGGGAAGGGACTGTCTCTCTACAGTATATTAAAAAGGAAAGGAACTGTCTCTCTACAGTATATTAGAAAGGGAAGGGACTGTCTCTCTACAGTATAATAGAAAGGGAAGAGACTGTCTCTCTACAGTATAATAGAAAGGGAAGGGACTGTCTCTCTACAGTATATTAGAAAGGGAAGGGACTGTCTCTCTACAGTATAATAGAAAGGGAAGGGACTGTCTCTCTACAGTATATTAGAAAGGGAAGGGACTGTCTCTCTACCGTATATTAGAAAGGGAAGGGACTGTCTCTCTACAGTATTTTAGAAAGGGAAGGGACTGTCTCTCTACAGTATTTTAGAAAGGGAAGGGACTGTCTCCCTACAGTATAATAGAAAGGGAAGGGACTGTCTCTCTACAGTATATTAGAAAGGGAAGGGACTGTCTCTCTACAGTATATTAGAAAGGGGAGTGACTCTCTGTACAGTATAATAGAAAGGGGAGGGACTCTCTCTACAGTATAATAGAAAGGGAAGGGACTGTCTCTCTACAGTATATTAAAAAGGAAAGGGACTGTCTCTCTACAGTATATTAGAAAGGGAAGGGACTGTCTCTCCACAGTATAATAGAAAGGGAAGGGACTGTCTCTCTACAGTATAATAGAAAGGGAAGGGACTGTCTCTCTACAGTATATTAGAAAGGGAAGGGACTGTCTCCCTACAGTATAATAGAAAGGGAAGGGACTGTCTCTCTACAGTATAATAGAAAGGGAAGGGACTGTCTCTCTACAGTATATTAGAAAGGGAAGGGACTGTCTCTCTACCGTATATTAGAAAGGGAAGGGACTGTCTCTCTACAGTATTTTAGAAAGGGAAGGGACTGTCTCTCTACAGTATTTTAGAAAGGGAAGGGACTGTCTCTCTACAGTATAATAGAAAGGGAAGGGACTGTCTCTCTACAGTATAATAGAAAGGGAAGGGACTGTCTCTCTACAGTACATTAGAAAGGGAAGGGACTGTCTCTCTACAGTATAATAGAAAGGGAAGGGACTGTCTCTCTACAGTACATTAAAAAGGGAAGGTACTGTCTCTCTACAGTATATTAGAAAGGGAAGGGACTGTCTCTCTACAGTATTTTAGAAAGGGAAGGGACTGTCTCTCTACAGTATATTAGAAAGGGAAGGGACTGTCTCTCTACAGTACATTAGAAAGGGAAGGGACTGTCTCTCTACAGTATAATAGAAAGGGAAGGGACTGTCTCTCTACAGTACATTAGAAAGGGAAGGGACTGTCTCTCTACAGTACATTAGAAAGGGAAGGGACTGTCTCTACACAGTATATTAGAAAGGGAAGGGACTGTCTCTCTACAGTATATTAGAAAGGGAAGGGACTGTCTCTCTACAGTATATTAGAAAGGAAAGGGACTGTCTCTCTACAGTACATTAGAAAGGGAAGGGACTGTCTCTCTACAGTATTTTAGAAAGGGAAGGGACTGTCTCTCTACAGTATAATAGAAAGGGACGGGACTGTCTCTCTACAGTACATTAGAAAGGGAAGGGACTGTCTCTCTACAGTATATTAGAAAGAGAAGGGACTGTCTCTCTACAGTACATTAGAAAGGGAAGGGACTGTCTTTCTACAGTACATTAGAAAGGGAAGGGACTGTCTCTCTACAGTACATTAGAAAGGGAAGGGACTGTCTCTCTACAGTACATTAGAAAGGGAAGGGACTGTCTCTCTACAGTACATTAGAAAGGGACGGGACTGTCTCTCTACAGTATAATAGAAAGGGAAGGGACTGTCTCTCTACAGTGTTTTAGAAAGGGAAGGGACTGTCTCTCTACAGTATATTAGAAAGGGAAGGGACTGTCTCTCTACAGTACATTAGAAAGGGAAAGTACTGTCTCTCTACAGTATAATAGAAAGGGACGGGACTGTCTCTCTACAGTACATTAGAAAGGGAAGGGACTGTCTCTCTACAGTACATTAGAAAGGGAAGGTACTGTCTCTCTACAGTATAATAGAAAGGGACGGGACTGTCTCTCTACAGTACATTAGAAAGGGAAGGTACTGTCTCTCTACAGTATATTAGAAAGGGAAGGGACTGTCTCTATACAGTACATTACAAAGGGAAGGGACTGTCTCTCTACAGTACATTAGAAAGGGAAGGGACTGTCTCTCTACAGTACATTACAAAGCGAAGGGACTGTCTCTCTACAGTACATTACAAAGGGAAGGGACTGTCTCTCTACAGTATATTAGAAAGGGAAGGGACTGTCTCTCTACAGTACATTACAAAGGGAAGGGACTGTCTCTCTACAGTACATTCGAAAGGGAAGGGACTGTCTCTCTACAGTACATTACAAAGGGAAGGGACTGTCTCTCTACAGTACATTCGAAAGGGAAGGGACTGTCTCTCTACAGTATATTAGAAAGGGAAGGGACTGTCTCTCTACAGTATATTAGAAAGGGAAGGGACTGTCTCTCCACAGTACATTCGAAAGGGAAGGGACTGTCTCTCTACAGTACATTACAAAGGGAAGGGACTGTCTCTCTACAGTATATTAGAAAGGGAAGGGACTGTCTCTCTACAGTATATTAGAAAGTGAAGGGACTGTCTCTCTAAAGTATAATAGAAAGGGAAGGGACTGTCTCTCTACAGTACATTAGAAAGGGAAGGGACTGTCTCTCTACAGTACATTAGAAAGGGAAGGGACTGTCTCTCTACAGTACATTAGAAAGGGACGGGACTGTCTCTCTACAGTATAATAGAAAGGGAAGGGACTGTCTCTCTACAGTGTTTTAGAAAGGGAAGGGACTGTCTCTCTACAGTATATTAGAAAGGGAAGGGACTGTCTCTCTACAGTACATTAGAAAGGGAAAGTACTGTCTCTCTACAGTATAATAGAAAGGGACGGGACTGTCTCTCTACAGTACATTAGAAAGGGAAGGGACTGTCTCTCTACAGTACATTAGAAAGGGAAGGTACTGTCTCTCTACAGTATAATAGAAAGGGACGGGACTGTCTCTCTACAGTACATTAGAAAGGGAAGGTACTGTCTCTCTACAGTATATTAGAAAGGGAAGGGACTGTCTCTCTACAGTACATTACAAAGGGAAGGGACTGTCTCTCTACAGTACATTAGAAAGGGAAGGGACTGTCTCTCTACAGTACATTACAAAGCGAAGGGACTGTCTCTCTACAGTACATTACAAAGGGAAGGGACTGTCTCTCTACAGTATATTAGAAAGGGAAGGGACTGTCTCTCTACAGTACATTACAAAGGGAAGGGACTGTCTCTCTACAGTACATTCGAAAGGGAAGGGACTGTCTCTCTACAGTACATTACAAAGGGAAGGGACTGTCTCTCTACAGTACATTCGAAAGGGAAGGGACTGTCTCTCTACAGTATATTAGAAAGGGAAGGGACTGTCTCTCTACAGTATATTAGAAAGGGAAGGGACTGTCTCTCCACAGTACATTCGAAAGGGAAGGGACTGTCTCTCTACAGTACATTACAAAGGGAAGGGACTGTCTCTCTACAGTATATTAGAAAGGGAAGGGACTGTCTCTCTACAGTATATTAGAAAGTGAAGGGACTGTCTCTCTAAAGTATAATAGAAAGGGAAGGGACTGTCTCTCTACAGTATTTTAGAAAGGGACGGGACTGCCTCTCTACAGTATTTTAGAAAGGGACGGGACTGTCTCTCTACAGTACAATAGAAAGGGACGGGACTGTCTCTCTACAGTATTTTAGAAAGGGACGGGACTGTCTCTCTACAGTATTTTAGAAAGGGACGGGACTGTCTCTCTACAGTATTTTAGAAAGGGACGGGACTGTCTCTCTACAGTATTTTAGAAAGGGACGGGACTGTCTCTCTACAGTATTTTAGAAAGGGACGGGACTGTCTCTCTACAGTACAATAGAAAGGGACGGGACTGTCTCTCTACAGTATTTTAGAAAGGGACGGGACTGTCTCTCTACAGTATTTTAGAAAGGGAAGGGACTGTCTCTCTACAGTACATTACAAAGGGACGGGACTGTCTCTCTACAGTACATTACAAAGGGACGGGACTGTCTCTCTACAGTACATTACAAAGGGACGGGACTGTCTCTCTACAGTATTTTAGAAAGGGAAGGGACTGTCTCTCTACAGTACATTACAAAGGGACGGGACTGTCTCTCTACAGTATTTTAGAAAGGGAAGGGACTGTCTCTCTACAGTACATTACAAAGGGAACGGCTGCTGATTGTAAATGCCATTTGTGTTTGCTTAGGCTCACACACTGACACACATTGACAGACAAACACAGACACACGCATGCACACACACACAAGCGCACACGCACACACAAACACACAAACAAACAAAACACCCACGTACACACACAGTAAGTTGAATGTAATCATGATACTTATCCAAATGGAGACTCTGTGGAGACATGGGAAGTTGACTTGATTAATATATTCAGTATATCTCACACAAGGTGCTCTATTTCAGCTCATCCATCATTGGACAGATGCCCCATCAACTGTGGCTGCTACCTTCCCAGAATGCAGTGCTCCAGCCTCCATTCCCCTGCTCTCCATTTCCCTGGTGTGTTCATTAAAGCCTCTCCTGTCTGAGTACAGGATGGCTCACCGTTCACACACACGCACACACACACACACGCACACACGCACACACACACACACACACACACACACACACACACACACACACACACACACACACACACACACACACACACACACACACACACACACACACACACACACCGACATCCACACACACATTGTGTATCACTGTGATACACATATGTTAATCACTGCCATGACCAAGGAGGACAGGCCCCAGGTGGCCAACACACGCACCCACACACACACACACACACACACACACAGACACACACACACACCGTCCACACAGACTAAGTACTGGGAGACAACGTGAACCATCACAGGAAACAAATACCATTATAAAGTAAGCAACCACCTTTCCATGTTATTCACTGTTCTTTCTCTTCACATCTGGTGGCATCGTATTGATCCCTAACAAAAGTCAATCTGTACTTCTGATGGAGAGACTGGGGGAACAGTATAATATAAAGAGAAGTATAGATAGAGATAGATGAGGGAGAGGTCAATGGAACTCGACCAAAACAATGGAATTGCCATGGAAACATGTGGGGGAAAGATGCTGTGGGGGAAAGAACCTGAATCTCCTCACTGCCCCCCAGCAAAATTAGCCTACATTTAGGCTACTGTTTATATGTGTATTTCACAGTCTGTTGAGGTAAACATTGGAGTATAATGCTGGTATGGATGTCAACCCCAATACATGTCTATGTCATCATTACCAATCAACTGCATTACAGTTAAAAACGACTGTCTACCACCACCCATTTCTCTTATATGAACTTATATGAACAAGAGTTAGCATTTAACAGTCCCTTCTTCTAAACCTGAAAAGGTACTACTTCTAAATGTTATGCAGCGATAATAGACACACATATCCAAATCCCACTTCAGTAACAACATTGTGGGCCTGTTACAATACATCAGTCATGACGGACTTGACCAGTATCCACTTTGATAGATCAGATTTGTTGAATGTATGCCAATCTGCCATCCATCTTCTTCTATCCCCCACGGTCTGCGTTCCAGTGACCTCTTTACCACATCCATATTCTTCTATCCCCCACGGTCTGCGTTCCAGTGACCTCTTTACCACATCCACTTCTTCTATCCCCCACGGTCTGCGTTCCAGTGACCTCTTTACCACATCCATCTTCTTCTATCCCCCACGGTCTGCGTTCCAGTGACCTCTTTACTACATCCATCTTCTTCTACCCCCCACGGTCTGCGTTCCAGTGACCTCTTTACCACATCCATCTTCTTCTATCCCCCACGGTCTGCGTTCCAGTGACCTCTTTACCACATCCAACTTCTTCTACCCCCCCACGGTCTGCGTTCCAGTGACCTCTTTACCACATCCATCTTCTTCTATCCCCCACGGTCTGCGTTCCAGTGACCTCTTTACTACATCCATCTTCTTCTACCCCCCACGGTCTGCGTTCCAGTGACCTCTTTACCACATCCATCTTCTTCTATCCCCCACGGTCTGCGTTCCAGTGACCTCTTTACCACATCCATATTCTTCTATCCCCCACGGTCTGCGTTCCAGTGACCTCTTTACCACATCCACTTCTTCTATCCCCCACGGTCTGCGTTCCAGTGACCTCTTTACCACATCCATCTTCTTCTATCCCCCACGGTCTGCGTTCCAGTGACCTCTTTACCACATCCATCTTCTTCTATCCCCCACGGTCTGCGTTCCAGTGACCTCTTTACCACATCCATCTTCTTCTACCCCCCACGGTCTGCGTTCCAGTGACCTCTTTACCACATCCATCTTCTTCTATCCCCCACGGTCTGCGTTCCAGTGACCTCTTTACTACATCCATCTTCTTCTACCCCCCACGGTCTGCGTTCCAGTGACCTCTTTACCACATCCATCTTCTTCTATCCCCCACGGTCTGCGTTCCAGTGACCTCTTTACCACATCCAACTTCTTCTACCCCCCACGGTCTGCGTTCCAGTGACCTCTTTACCACATCCATCTTCTTCTATCCCCCACGGTCTGCGTTCCAGTGACCTCTTTACTACATCCATCTTCTTCTACCCCCCACGGTCTGCGTTCCAGTGACCTCTTTACCACATCCATCTTCTTCTATCCCCCACGGTCTGCGTTCCAGTGACCTCTTTACCACATCCATCTTCTTCTACCCCCCACGGTCTGCGTTCCAGTGACCTCTTTACCACATCCATCTTCTTCTATCCCCCACGGTCTGCGTTCCAGTGACATCTTTACCAGATCCATCTTCTTCTATCCCCCACGGTCTGCGTTCCAGTGACCTCTTTACCACATCCATCTTCTTCTATCCCCCACGGTCTGCGTTCCAGTGACCTCTTTACCACATCCATCTTCTTCTACCCCCCACGGTCTGCGTTCCAGTGACCTCTTTACCACATCCATCTTCTTCTATCCCCCACGGTCTGCGTTCCAGTGACCTCTTTACCACATCCATCTTCTTCTATCCCCCACGGTCTGCGTTCCAGTGACCTCTTTACCACATCCATCTTCTTCTACCCCCCACGGTCTGCGTTCCAGTGACCTCTTTACCACATCCATCTTCTTCTACCCCCCACGGTCTGCGTTCCAGTGACCTCTTTACCACATCCATCTTCTTCTATCCCCCACGGTCTGCGTTCCAGTGACCTCTTTACCACATCCATCTTCTTCTATCCCCCACGGTCTGCGTTCCAGTGACCTCTTTACCACATCCATCTTCTTCTATCCCCCACGGTCTGCGTTCCAGTGACCTCTTTACCACATCCATCTTCTTCTATCCCCCACGGTCTGCGTTCCAGTGACCTCTTTACCACATCCATCTTCTTCTATCCCCCACGGTCTGCGTTCCAGTGACCTCTTTACTACATCCATCTTCTTCTACCCCCCACGGTCTGCGTTCCAGTGACCTCTTTACCACATCCATCTTCTTCTATCCCCCACGGTCTGCGTTCCAGTGACCTCTTTACCACATCCAACTTCTTCTACCCCCCACGGTCTGCGTTCCAGTGACCTCTTTACCACATCCATCTTCTTCTATCCCCCACGGTCTGCGTTCCAGTGACCTCTTTACCACATCCATCTTCTTCTATCCCCCACGGTCTGCGTTCCAGTGACCTCTTTACCACATCCATCTTCTTCTATCCCCCACGGTCTGCGTTCCAGTGATCTCTTTACCACATCCATCTTCTTCTATCCCCCACGGTCTGCGTTCCAGTGACCTCTTTACCACATCCATCTTCTTCTACCCCCACAGTCTGCGTTCCAGTGACCTCTTTACCACATCCATCTTCTTCTATCCCCCACTGTCTGCGTTCCAGTGACCTCTTTACTACATCCATCTTCTTCTACCCCCCACGGTCTGCGTTCCAGTGACCTCTTTACCAAATCCATCTTCTTCTATCCCCCACGGTCTGCGTTCCAGTGACCTCTTTACCACATCCAACTTCTTCTACCCCCCACGGTCTGCGTTCCAGTGACCTCTTTACCACATCCATCTTCTTCTATCCCCCACGGTCTGCGTTCCAGTGACCTCTTTACCACATCCATCTTCTTCTATCCCCCACGGTCTGCGTTCCAGTGACATCTTTACCACATCCATCTTCTTCTATCCCCCACGGTCTGCGTTCCAGTGACCTCTTTACCACATCCATCTTCTTCTATCCCCCACGGTCTGCGTTCCAGTGACCTCTTTACCACATCCATCTTCTTCTACCCCCCACGGTCTGCGTTCCAGTGACCTCTTTACCACATCCATCTTCTTCTATCCCCCACGGTCTGCGTTCCAGTGACCTCTTTACCACATCCAACTTCTTCTATCCCCCACGGTCTGCGTTCCAGTGACCTCTTTACCACATCCATCTTCTTCTACCCCACACGGTCTGCGTTCCAGTGACCTCTTTACCACATCCATCTTCTTCTATCCCCCACGGTCTGCGTTCCAGTGACCTCTTTACCACATCCATCTTCTTTTACCCCCCACGGTCTGCGTTCCAGTGACCTCTTTACCACATCCAACTTCTTCTATCCCCCACGGTCTGCGTTCCAGTGACCTCTTTACCACATCCATCTTCTTCTATCCCCCACGGTCTGCGTTCCAGTGACCTCTTTACTACATCCATCTTCTTCTACCCCCCACGGTCTGCGTTCCAGTGACCTCTTTACCACATCCATCTTCTTCTATCCCCCACGGTCTGCGTTCCAGTGACCTCTTTACCACATCCATCTTCTTCTATCCCCCACGGTCTGCGTTCCAGTGACCTCTTTACCACATCCATCTTCTTCTATCCCCCACGGTCTGCGTTCCAGTGACCTCTTTACCACATCCATCTTCTTCTATCCCCCACGGTCTGCGTTCCAGTGACCTCTTTACCACATCCATCTTCTTCTACCCCCACAGTCTGCGTTCCAGTGACCTCTTTACCACATCCATCTTCTTCTATCCCCCACGGTCTGCGTTCCAGTGACCTCTTTACTACATCCATCTTCTTCTACCCCCCACGGTCTGCGTTCCAGTGACCTCTTTACCACATCCATCTTCTTCTATCCCCCACGGTCTGCGTTCCAGTGACCTCTTTACCACATCCAACTTCTTCTACCCCCCACGGTCTGCGTTCCAGTGACCTCTTTACCACATCCATCTTCTTCTATCCCCCACGGTCTGCGTTCCAGTGACCTCTTTACCACATCCATCTTCTTCTATCCCCCACGGTCTGCGTTCCAGTGACATCTTTACCACATCCATCTTCTTCTATCCCCCACGGTCTGCGTTCCAGTGACCTCTTTACCACATCCATCTTCTTCTATCCCCCACGGTCTGCGTTCCAGTGACCTCTTTACCACATCCATCTTCTTCTACCCCCCACGGTCTGCGTTCCAGTGACCTCTTTACCACATCCAACTTCTTCTACCCCCCACGGTCTGCGTTCCAGTGACCTCTTTACCACATCCATCTTCTTCTATCCCCCACGGTCTGCGTTCCAGTGACCTCTTTACCACATCCAACTTCTTCTATCCCCCACGGTCTGCGTTCCAGTGACCTCTTTACCACATCCATCTTCTTCTACCCCACACGGTCTGCGTTCCAGTGACCTCTTTACCACATCCATCTTCTTCTATCCCCCACGGTCTGCGTTCCAGTGACCTCTTTACCACATCCATCTTCTTTTACCCCCCACGGTCTGCGTTCCAGTGACCTCTTTACCACATCCAACTTCTTCTATCCCCCACGGTCTGCGTTCCAGTGACCTCTTTACCACATCCATTGCTGTCTTCCTACATCTGGCGGTGTGTTAAACCCCCGTCATACACACGGTTCAATCTGTACTGTACATCCTCCTGCATGGTAACTGTCTTGGGGTGGAGCGTCTGATCTGCTGAGGATCAGTGTTTCAAAACACAGCTTTACACAAGGGCTTATAGGATCTGCCACGTCATGCAGAAAAACAAACACAGTAAATGACACTTCAGCCAGCCAGCCGTATGTCAAGGAGGACTGTGGGAGATTGATGCTGGGAGCCCCCATGTGGTATAATTATACATCATGGAAATACTCACATATAGGTCTACCATCTGTGTACAAAATGTGGGATATTGTGTCAAATTTTATTGGTCACATACACGGGATTAGCAGATGTTATTGCGGGTGTAGCAAAATGCTTATGCTTCTAGCTCCGACAGTGCAGTAATATCTAACTAGTAATATCTAACAATTACACAACATAGACGCTAGTCTATGTCTATAGGCAGCAGCCTCTAATATGCTAGTGATGGCTGTTTAACAGTCTGATGGCCTTGTGATAGAAGCTGTTTTTCAGTCTCTCGGTCCCAGCTTTGATGCACCTGTACTGACCTCGCCTTCCAGATTATAGTGGGGTGAACAGGCAGTGGCTCGGGTGGTTGATGTCCTTGATGATCTTTTTGGCCTTCCTGTGACATCGGTGGCTGTAGGTGTCCTGGACGGCGGGTAGTTTGCCCCCGGTAATGCATTGGGCAGAGCGCACCACCCTCTGGAGAGTCTTGCGGTTGCGGGCGGTGCAGTTGCCATACCAGGCAGTGATACAGCCAGACAGGATGCTTTCAATTGTGGATCTGTAAAAATTTGTGAGGGTTTTAGGTGACAAACCACATTTCTTTAGCCTCCTGAGGTTGAAGAGACTCTGTTGCGCCTTCTTCACCACACTGTCTGTGTGGGCGGTCCATTTAAGTGTGTCAGTGATGTGTACACCAAGGAACTTGAAGCTTTCCACCTTCTCCACTGCTGTCCCGTGGATGTAGATGGGGGGGTGCACCCTCTGCTGTTTCTTGAAGTCCACGATCATCTCCTTAGTTTTGTTGACGTTGAGTGAGAGATTGTTTTCCAGGCACTACACTCCCAAAGCCCTCAGCTCCTCCCTGTAGGCTGTCTCGTCATCGTTGGTAATCAAGCCTACTACCGTCGTGCCGTCTGCAAACTTGATGATTGAGTTGGAGGCGTGCGTGGCCACGCAGTCATGGGTGAACAGGGAGTACAGGAGGGGGCTGAGCACGCACCCTGGTGGGGCCCAGTGTTGAGGATCAGCGGTGTGGAGGTGATGTTTCCTACCTTCACCACCTGGGGGTGACCCGTGAGGAAGTCCAGGACCCAGTTGCATAGGGTTTGGAGGGTACTATGGTGTTGAATGCTGAGCTATAGTCAATGAACAGCATTCTTACATAGGTATTGCTCTTGTCCAGATGGGATAAGGCAGTGTGATGACGATTGCATCGTCTGTGGATCTATTGGGGCGGTAAGCAAATTAAAGTGGGTCTAGGGTGGCAGGTAAGATAGAGGTGATATGATCCTTGACTAGTCTCTCAAAGCACTTCATGATGACAGAGGTGAGTGCTATGGGGCGATAGTCATTAAGTTCAGTTACCTTTGCCTTCTTGGGTACAGGAACAATGGTGGCCATCTTGAAGCATGTGGGGACAACAGACTGGGATAGGGAGAGATTGAATATGCCCGTAAACACACCAGCCAGCTGGTCTGCGCATGCTCTGAGGATGCGGCTAGGGATGCCGTCTGGACCGGCAGCCTTGCAAGGGTTAATACGTTTAAATGTTTTACTCACGTCGGCCACGGAGAAGGAGAGCCCACAGTCCTTGGTAGTGGGCCGCGTCGGTGGCACTGTGTTATCCTCAAAGGGTGCGAAGAATGTGTTTAGCCTGTCCGGAAGCAAGACGTCGGTCTCGGCAACGTGGCTGGTTTTCCTTTTGAAGCCCTGCCACATACGTCTCGTGTCTGAGCCATTGAATTGCAACTCCACTATCTCTATACTAACGTTTAGCTTGTTAGATTGCCTTGCGAAGGGAATTATTACTCTGTTTATATTCTGCCATATTACCAGTCGCCTTGCCATTGTTAAATGCGATGGTTAGCATTTTCAGTTTCGAGCAAATGCTACCATCTATCCACAGTTTCTGGTTAGGGTAGGTTTTAATAGTCACAGTGGGTACTACATCTCCTATACACTTCCTTATGAACTCAGTCACCGTGCGTCAAGATTATTTTCACATGCTACCCGGAATATATCCCAGTGCACGTGATCAAAACAATCCTGAAGCGTGGATTCCGATTGGTCAGACTTACGTTGAATAGTACCAAGCACGGGCACTTCCTGTTTGAGTTTCTGCCTATAGGTCGGGAGGAGCAAGATGGTGACGTGGTCAGATTTGCCGAAAGGAGGGTGGGGGAGGGCCTTGTAAGCATCCTGGAAGTTTCAATAGCAATGGTCGAGAGTCTTAGTAGCGCGAGTAGGACAGTCAATATGTTGGCAGAATTTCGGCAGCCTAGTCCTCAGATTTGCTTTGTTTAAATCCCCAGCTACAATAAATGTAGCCTCAGGATATGTGGTTTCCAGTTTGCATAAAGTCCAGTGAAGTTCTTTGAGGCCCGTCGAGGTTTCGGCTTG
Source organism: Salvelinus alpinus (assembly GCF_045679555.1). NCBI lineage: Eukaryota > Metazoa > Chordata > Actinopteri > Salmoniformes > Salmonidae > Salvelinus > Salvelinus alpinus. Next base: position 31,209,674 of record NC_092086.1, on the reverse strand, counting down.
AGGTGGGATGTAAACGGCCCTGGCGATGACAGAGGAGAATTCTCTTGGGAGATAATATGGTCGGCATTCAATTGTGAGGTATTCTAGGTCGGGTGAACAAAATTACTTGAATTCCTGTATGTTCCTAGAATTACACCATGAGTCATTAATCATGAACCCCCCCCCCCCCCTCCCCCGCCCTTCTGCTTCCCGGAGAGATATTTATTCCTGTTTGCACGATGTACTGAGAATCCTGCTGGCTTTACTGACTCGACAGAATATCCTGAGAGAGTCATGTTTCCGTGAAACAAAGTATGTTACAGGCCCCGATGTCTCTCTGGAAAGAAATCCTTGCCCTAAACTCATCAACATCATTATCCAAAGACTGAACATTAGTGAGTAATATACTCGGAAGCTGTGGGTGGTGTGCGCGCCTTCTAAGTTGAACCAGCAGGCCGCCTCGAGTGCCTCTCCTCTGCCGGAGATGTTTTGGGTCGGCCTCTGGAATACGTTTTATTGCTCTGGGAAGAGTGAACAAAGGATCTACTCCAGGGAAGTCGTAATTCCTGGTCGTAATGCTGGTAGTTCTGGTGAGTTACTGCCGCTCTAAAATCCAATAGTTCTTCCCAGCTATATGTAATGACACAAAACATTTCCTGAGCTAATAATGTCCAAAATAGTACATGAAAAAACGAAATACTGCAAAGTTTTCTTAGAGCTAGTTGCTACATAATGGTGTGTAATTGTCAGGTGTGAGCAGCAGGTATGTGGTGTTTACAGTGTGTGTGTGTGTGTGTGTGTGTGTGTGTGTGTGTGTGTGTGTGTGTGTGTGTGTGTGTGTGTGTGTGTGTGTGTGTGTGTGTGTGTGTGTGTGTGTGTGTGTGTGTCATGTCATGCTGTTCTCATATTTGGGTGTATATCTGTACGGAAAGTTTGTATGTGGGTTTACTGTCAGATACCCTGATGACCTCTGTCCTGATGCTGCTGCAGCTGTGTGAGCATGCGAGTGTGTGTGTGTGTGTGTGTGTGTATGATTATGTCAGATGCTCTGATGTCCTGAACATTAGTTGGAGGCGTCAGAGAGGGAGGAAGGTGATTTTGGACACTGGTGTTTCTGTCGGTCAGCCAAACAGCAGGAGGAGGATTACTGCTACCCTTTCAGACAAGCCAATGTGTTCCCTTCTCCCCCCCATTTTATCCTCCCCTATCCTCACCCCTCCTTCACTTCTCCCATCCACTTACGCAACCGAAACAGCTGCTCTCTCTCTCTCTTCCTAAAACAAGTGTTGACAGAAACTAATGCATCTGCAAAATGAGTAACCATAATCATTTACACTCTGACGAAAGATGTGTTGGTACAATAGTTGACTTTAATGCTGTGTCCTTGTATTTTCCACATTTGTTTGTTTATTGACTATAAGCTCATGAACACCCCCCCCCCCCCCAGATAAACACACACACACAGCAACAGGATCAGGCCAACATCTGGCCTGTCAGTATGGTGGTAATCCAGGAGCAGGTGTTAGAGAGAGAGACGGACTGACTCTCTCTTTCTGTCTCCCTCCCTCCCTCCCTCCCTCCCTCTCTTTCTCTCTCCTTCTATATCTAAACTGGAAAATCTCCTAAGTCAACTTATCAGACTGGAGAACTATGATGCAAAACTCTACTAGAATGACGAGAGAACTTGACATTAGACCCAATGCGCATTTCTGGTCCAACAATCTTAGTTTAAAAGCAACAGCAGACCATTTTGTGACATACAACAGAATACGATTGATACTTTTTGATGCTCCATTTGATGGTATACATGGGTGGGATCTTACTATTGAGATATGAAGCCATTGACTTTGATGTAATAAAAAGCCATTGGTGAGTGTGTGTGACAATCAATAAATATATAGCATAATAGAGTATATCATATTATATTAATATATGAAATAAGCCACTGAGACAACATCACTAAGAGCACGACACTGAGAGAGCGACACTGAGAGAACGACACTGAGACAACGACACTGAGAAATAAAATAGGAGATAAAAAGTAGGAGATTAAAATTAAAGTGTACAGTTGAAGTCGGAAGTTTACATACACACATTGGTAGCATTGCCTTTACATTGTTTAACTTGGGTCAAACGTTTCGGGTAGCCTTCCTCAAGCTTCCCACAATAATTTGGGTGAATTTTGGCCCATTCCTCCTGACAGAGCTGGTGTAACTGAGTCAGGTTTGTAGGCCTCCTTGCTCGCACACGCTTTTTCAGTTCTGCCCACAAATGTTCTATAGGATTGATAAAGTAGAGAGAAAAAGAGAGGGAGTTGCTGAACTGGATAGTGAGGGGAAAGCAATGTGATGGAGACATTCCACTCCTCCTTCCACTCTCCCCTCTGTGTGTGTGTGTTTCAGAGGAAAGCCTCTGTCGTTTGGGGTTTACAGCAGACACTGGTGGGTGATGACACCTCCTCTCATTACTGCTTCATGTCTGGCCTCCCACAGACAATCCTCTACAGAGAGAGGACAATGCGTGTGAGTGTGTGTGTGTGTGCGTGTGTGTGTGCTTGTATTACTATCCTCAGTGGTACCGGAAATCCCCAAAAGTTATCAAGGAAGGACTACTCACAGGGGAGTTTCCACCCTCCCCTCCTCTTCTTCTTCCTCCTCTTCCTCTTATGAGGTGTGATGACCCACATGACAAAATACTACAGTTTACTATAGAATACTACAGTACTTACTATAGAATTCTAATCTGTAGTACACTGTATAATACTATACTACACACTGTAGTATCCCTCAATCATATGTAGTACTTGCTATAGAATGTTATATTATACTGTGGAATACTATAGTAAATACTAAGTATTATCTGCAAAAAAAACACTGTAGTAAATACTATAGTACTGTCCGCAAATACACAAATCTTTTTTTTAACTATTGTACAAACTACAGTTTTTAATTTGCATATACCCTGCCCATTCCCCTCCCACATATCTCAATTTGTGCCACCCATAAGTGAGAAATCTACATGCCAAGTATAGACCATATTGTGTTCCCTACAGGTTATAGAAATGAGTACAAGTGCTGAACTTTCTGTTCAGCCACCAGTCTTATCTACAGGTTATGGAAAATTTGATCTCTAGTAGGTTTTCTGAAGGAGAAAGCCCACTTCTATGTCAAAGATAATAAACACTACAGTAAATCCTACATTATGTACTGGGTGGTTCGAGCCCTGAATGCTGATTGGCTGACAGCCGTGATAAATCAGACCGTATACCACGGGTATGACAAAACCATTATTTTTACTGCTCTAATTACGTTGGTAATCAGTTTATAATAGCAATAAGGCACCTCGGGGGTTTGTGGTAAATGGCCAATATACCACGGCTGTAAATACTACAGTATAATACAGTGTACTACTCTGTTCAATGTAGTGTTTTTGTAGACTTTAGATCACAAATACACTACAGTGAATATTAAAGTCAAGTCTACAAAAACACTACAGTGAATACGATAGTATGTGTTCATGTGGGGAGTCCCATCCTGAAACAAAGCCTCCTGTCCTGTAATGCTGTGTCTATGGAACCAGAGGGAATGTGAGGTGAGGGGGATCTGCAGCGTGAGTTATTATGGCTGCATCAGCACATTCAGACTCAGGCTACTGGAACAGCTGTGGTTCATACTACAGACTGGAAACATAGAGGGGAGAGGGAATGAGAGGGGATGAGAGAGGATGAGAGAGGATGAGAGGGGAGAGGAGAGTGGTGAGAGAGAGGAAGGGGGAGGAGGGAGGGAGAAAGGGAGGGAAGGAGAATGGAAGGGAGGGGAGGGTAGAGAGGGAAGCATGGAGGGAGAGAGGAAAGCTTTGAATTTGTACAGACTCAGTGAGCATAGCCTTGCTATTGAGAAAGGCCGCCGTAGGCAGACATGGCTCTCAAGAGAAGACAGGCTATGTGCTCACTGCCCACAAAATGAGGTGGAAACTGAGCTGCACTTCCTAACCTCCTGCCCAATGTATGACCATATTAGATATATTTCCCTCAGATTACACAGATCCACAAAGAAATCGAAAACAAATAAAATGTTGATAAACTCCCATATCTACTGGGTGAAATACCACAGTGTGCATCACAGCAGCAAGATTTGTGACCTGTTGCCACAAGAAAAGGGCAACCAGTGAAGAACAAACACCATTGTAAATACAACCCAAATATATGTTTATTTATTTTCCCTTTTGTACTTCAACTATTTGAAAATCGTTATAACATTATACATAGCCATAATGATCTTTTAAATGTTTATATTTCTTTGAAACTTTTGTGAGTGAAATGTTTACTGTTCACCTTTGATTGTTTATTTCACTTTGTTTATTACCTTTTTCACTTGCTTCGGCAATATAAACATGTTTCCTATGCCAATAAAGCCCTTTGAATTGAATGGAATTGAGGGGGAAAGAGAGGGGGAGGTAGGGAAGGAGGGAGGGATGGAGAGAAAGTAAAAGAGAAAGGATGTTCTCTCTGTCTGTCTGTGGGGAAACAAAGCCCATGTAGTTGTATACTACCTCACTGTGTGACAAGCAGAAGAGAGTCAGTGTGCTCTACTTCCAGTGGAGAACCCTCTGGGGAGAGAGTCACACCTCTCCCCCTTCTAAAAACCCCACAGGTGTTCTGACACACACACACACACACACACACACACACACACACACACACACACACACACACACACACACACACTGCACCGTCCTCAGGAGACAGGGTCTCTCGCTCTTCGCGCAGGGGCTTTTTTGGGAGACGAAGCACAATGTAATCTTCAAAGGCTTCATGTTCTAGACCGGGTGGAGGGAGGCAGGGAGGAGGGGATAAGAAGGGTTGGGAGGAGAAGATGAGGAGAAGAGATGGGGAGGCAAATAGGATGACATCCTCAAGAGACAGACGCAAATCAGTGTGTCCTTAGAGACAGACAGACAGATCTTGACTACTAAATAGACTAATAAGAATCTTTTCCTGTGGCCTCTTTAACTCTGAATTCACCAGCAGTTTACAACCAGAACATTTGACTCTGACAACATAGAGATGGGGAAGTTGAAAGCAGTTTACAACCACTTGACTCTCTCTATTTGACTCAACTATGTTGTCAGAGCAAATAACTCAAACATGACAAACGGTGTCAAGCAAGGAGAAAAAAAAGAAAGACTTGCTGTCACTCAAACCCTCCAGACAGATGTTACTGTACATCCTGCAATGAATTAAAACAAATGACACAAACTTAGATAATCAACCCATCACAAAAGGAAATCAAGGGGCTTTATTGGCATGGGAAACATATGTTTACAGTAAATATTAGACTCACACAAGTTCCAAAAGAATAAAGACATTTCAAATGTCATATGATGTCTATATACAGTGTTGTAACAATGTGCAAATAGTTACGGGAAAGGGAAAATAAATAAACATAAATATGGGTTGTATTTACAATGGTGTTCTCTCTCTCTCAATTCAAAGGGCTTTATTGGCACAGATCAAGGTGAGACCCAAGTGCAGACTGTGTGAAGTAACAATGTTTATTGTAACAACAGGGGCAGGTAAACGACAGGTCAAGGCAGGCAGGGGTCGATAATCCAGAGTAGGAGCAAAGTTACAGGACGGCAGGCAGACTCAGGGTCAGGGACAGGCAGAGTTCAGTAATCCAGAGGTGGAGCAAAGTTACAGGACGGCAGGCAGACTCAGGGTCAGGGACAGGCAGAGTTCAGTAATCCAGAGGTGGAGCAAAGTTACAGGACGGCAGGCAGGCTCAGGGTCAGGGACAGGCAGAGTTCAGTAATCCAGGGGTGGAGCGAAGGTACAGGATGGCAGGCAGGCTCAGGGTCAGGCAGAGAGGTCAGGCAGGCGGGCTCGGAGTCAGGACAGGCAAGGGTCAAAACCAGGTGGGCGAGAAAAAAGAAACTGGAAAAGGCAGGAGCTGAGACACAATACGCTGGTTGGCTTGAACAAACAAGACGAACTGGCACAGACAGACAGACAGAAAACACAGGTATAAATACCCAGAGTATAAGAGGGGAAGATGGCCAACACCTGGAGGGGGTGGAAACAAGCACAAGGACAGGTGAAACAGATCAGGGTGTGACAGTTACAGCCTTATTCTAAAATGGATTAAATTATTAAAAATGTTTCCTCATCAATCTACACACATTACCCAATAATGACAAAGCAAAAACCGTTTTTAGAAATATTTGCAAATGTATTAAAAATAAAAAACAGAAATACCTTATTTACATAAGGATTCTTACCCTTTGCTATGAGACTCAACATTGAGCTCAGGTGCATCCTGTTTACATTGACACATGGTAAATTCAATTGATTGGATATGATTTGGATAAGCACACAGCTGTCTATATGAGGACCCACAGTTGACAATGCATGTCAGAGCAAAAACCAAGCCATGAGATCAAAGGAATTGTCCGTAGAGCTCCGAGACAGGATTGTGTCGAGGCACAGATCTGGGGAAGGGTACAAAAACTTTCTGCAGCATTGAAGGTCCCCAAGAACACTCCATCATTCTTAAATGGAAGAAGTTTGGAACCACCAAGGCCTCCCAGCTAAACTGAGCAATCAGGGGAGAAGGTCATTGGTCAGGGAGGTGACCAAGAATTCGTTGGTCACTCTGACAGGGCTCCAGAGTTTTTCTGTGGAGATGATAGAACCTTCCAGAAGGACAACCATCTCTGCAGCACTCCACCAATCAGCCCTTTATGGTAGAGTGGTCAGATGGAAGCCACTCCTCAGTAAAAGGCACATGACAGCCCACTTGGAGTTTGCCAAAAGGCACCTAAAGACTCTCAGACCATGAGAAACAAGATTCTCTGGTCTGATGAAACTAAGATTGAACTATTTGGCCTGAATGCCAAGCATCATGTCTGGAGGAAACCTGGCACCATCCCCACGGTGAAGCATGGTGGTGGCAGCATCATGCTGTGGGAATGTTTTTCAGCGGCAGGGACTGGGAGAGTAGTCAGGATTGAGAGAAAGATGAACATACAGTTCCTTGATGAAAACCTGCTCAAGACCTCTCAGGACCTCAGACTGGGGTGAAGGTTCACCTTCTAACAGGACAATGGCCCTAAGCACACAGCCAAGACAATGCAGGAGTGGCTTCGGAACAAGTCTCTGAATTAACCGTGAGTGGCCCAGTCAGAGCCCGGACTTGAACCCGATTGAACATCTCTGGAGAGACCTGAAAATAGCTGTGCAGCGACGCTCCCCATCCAACCTGACAGAGCTTGAGAGGATCTGCAGAGAAGAATGGGAGAAACTCCCTAAATACAGGTGTGCCAAGTTTCATACCCAATAAGACTCGAGGCTGTAATCGCTGCCAAAGGCGCTTCAACAAAGTACTGAGTAAAAGGTCTGAGTACTTATGTAAATGTATTATTTCATTTTTTATTTTTTTAATGAATTTGCAAACATTTTTAAAATCCTGTTTTTGCTTTGTCATTATGGGGTATTGTGTGTAAATTAATGAAAAGGGCAGGAACCTAGGAAGAAACCTAGAGAGGGACCAGGCTCTGAGGGGTGGCCAGTCCTCTTCTGGCTGTGCCGGGTGGAAATTATAACAGTACATGGCCAAGGGGGGTCAAATAATAATAATCACAGTGGTTGGGTGCAATAGGTCAGCACCTCAGGAGTGGCTTTTCATAGCCGAGCATTCAGAGTTAGAGACAGCAGGTGCGGTATAGTTAAACGATGTGCAAATAGTTAAAGTACTCTCTCTCTCTCTCTCCCTCTCTCTCTCTCTCTGTCCTTCTCTTTTCCTTAACTCTCTCTCTCTCTCACTCCTCTCCCCCTCCCCTCTCTGCCAGCCCTCCTATGGCCCCCCTCCCTGGTGGTGACATTTCACACTAGGCTGTCTGCGCCTCCAGTCTGATGAATAGGTCAGCTCCCTCTCGCCGGTTGGGCCCCAGACACTCTCTGTCTGTCTGCACGCATGCACGAGCACACACATGCACGTCCACAGAAATATGCATGCAAACACACACACACACACACACACACACACTACAGGAACCTCTTCTTATCACGTTACATAAGCCAACACGGCTGCAAGATATCCCTATACAAATGTAGGATCTTAATTTGACCAGTTAATCACAGCAGGATAATAATCCTGCAGCAACAGGACATTTTAATTATTGTGTGGATTATAATTAATGGGCATTTCTATAGGGGTTGATAACATTTTTGTTAGGGCAAATAAAGTCTGAACTTTTAAAGTGGAAATATAAAACTTTAGAAGCCTTTTTAAACCTTGAATAATTTCCCACAACTACAGGGTTATCAAATTAAGATATTACATCTGTATACTACTACTGTAGTATACAGTAGCTGACCGGATATCATAAGGTGAATGCACCAACTTGTAAGTCGCTCTGGATAAGAGCGTCTGCTAAATGACTTAAATGTAAATGTACTGTAGCACATTTCTTTTCATGCAGTATCAGTGCCCACATTCATCATACCACTGACCCTGCTTTCTTGTTTGTGTTGGATAGACATAAAAGTCCATGGGAAAGTAATGGTTCAGCCCCCCAACAGGATTACATGGGAATGCTAACACTTCTAATTCCAGATCGTTGTGTAAGGATGCTGACCAAATCTCTCAGACAGACAGGGCCAGTACAGACAGAGATTACCACTGGGAATAGGTCTCCTCTTGCTCTCTCACTCTCTTCACTTCAAAGGGATTTATTGCTATGGGAAACATATGTTTACATTGCCAAAGCAAGTGAAATAGATAATAAACAAATGTGAAAAAAACTATAAAAAATGAACAGTAAACATTACACTCACAAAGTTCCAAAGGAATAGAGACATTTCAAATTTAATATTATGTCTATATACAGTGTTACGATGTGCAAATAGTTAAAGAACAGAAGGGAAAATAAATAAACATAAATATGGGTTGTATTTGCAATGGTGTTTGTTCTTCACTGGTTGCCCTTTTCCTCTGGCAACAGGTACCAAATCTTGGTACTGTGATGGCACACTGTGGAATTTCACCCAATAGGTATGGGAGTTCATCAAAATTGAAATTGTTTTCTAATTCTTTGTGGGTCTGTGTAATCTGAGGGAAATATGTGTCTCTACTATGGTCATACATTTGGCAGGAGGTTAGGAGTACAGCTCAGTTTCCACCTCATTTTGTGGGCAGTGTGAACATAGCCGGTCTTCTCTTGAGAGCCAGGTCTGCCAACCGCGGCCTCTCTCAATAGCAAGGCTATGTTCACTGAGTCTGTGCATAGTCAAAGTTTTCCTTAATTTTGGTACAGTCACAGTGGTCAGATATTCTGACACTGAGGGGCGCAGTTGTCTAAGACTCGGCATCGCAGTGCTAGCTGTGCCACTAGAGATCCTGGTTCAAGTCCAGGCTCTGTTGCAGCCGGGCATCGTCCAGGTTAGTGGAGGGTTTGGCCGGCAGTGATGTCCTTGTTCCATCGCGCTCTAGCGACTCCTGTGGCAGGCCGGTCGCCAGCTGTACGGTGTTTCCTCCAACACATTGGTGTGGCTGGCTTCCAGGTTAAGCGGGCAGTGTGGCTCTCGACATTCGCCTCTCCCGAGGCCGTACGGGAGTTGCAGCGATGAGACAAGACTGTAACTACCAATTGGGGAGAAAAAGGGGTAAAAGAAAATATATATATTCTGCCTCTGTTTAGGTCCAAATAGCATTCTAGTTTGCTCTGCTTTTTTTTGTTAATTCTTTCCAATGTGTCAAGTAATTACCTTTGTGTTTTCTCATGATTTGGTTGGGTCTAATTGTGTTTCTGTCCTGGGGCTCTGTTTATGAACAACTTGCTTAGGGGACTCTTCCCCAGGTTCATCTCTCTGTAGGTGTCTGTACATAGCATCTATCTATCTATCTATCTATCTATCTATCTATCTATATCTCTCTCTCTCCTCTCTCTCGATATATTGCAGAAAATGCAGGAAATAAATGATGACTTTGTGAAACGCCACAAAAACTAATGCGAGGGAAAGAACGTTTATATATATATATATACTCATAAAGAGCATCTTACAGTATGTCCACTATATGCTTTACTGAACAATGTGCTTTAAGAGAGAACTCAAACAAGTTGTTGGTATAACTCATGTAGCTGCGTGCGTGTACACAGTCATATGAATACCATTTTGAGTAGTCACCAGTCTGTTCTTAAAATCCTAATGTATCCCTCTATTCTATGGGAGACACTTAACTGCCAAACACACCATGTTATTTTGACATTCTGTCAAGGTGTCTGTGATGCTATAATTAGACTTAGACTTAATTTATTCCACAAGGAAACTTCATTTATGATATCAGGCAGAGATTAAAAACACCATTACTGGTGCATTCATGCAAGGGGTGTTAGGTATTAGACAAGGAGCAGTGTGAGGGTACAGGCTAGCATGCTGATCTCAACTCTAATAAATGTTACCTGAGTCAACACAAACAGACCCAAACTGAAGAAAGCTACTTTATTGTTGTTCATTAACAGATAACAGTCTCTTTAATCACTTCTCACCACCTCTGGTGTTCTTCATCAGTTAAACAAGTTCCCTGTGGAACAATCCCAGTCTGGCACCTACTGTGTGTATCTTTCATGGTTCTGTCTGTGTGTGTGTCTGTGTGTGTGTCTGTGTGTGTGTGTGTGTGTGTGTGTGTGTGTGTGTGTGTGTGTGTGTGTGTGTGTGTGTGTGTGTGTGTGTGTGTGTGTGTGTGTGTGTGTGTGTGTGTGTGTGTGTGTGTGTGTGTGCATGTGTGTGTGTGTGTGTGTTTGTATCTTTCATGGTTCTGTGTATGTGTGGTGGTGTGTGTGTGTGAGAGTGTGTGTTTGTATCTTTCATGGTTCTGTGTGTGTGTGTGGTGGTGTGTGTGTGTGTTTGTATCTTTCATGGTTCTGTGTGTGTGTGTGTGTGTGGTGGTGTGTGTTTGTTTGTATCTTTCATGGTTCTGTCTGTGTGTGCGTGTGTGTGTGTGTGTGTGTGTGTGTGTGTGTGTGTGTGTGTGTGTGTGTGTGTGTGTGTGTGTGTGTGTGTGTGTGTGTGTGTGTGTGTGTGTGTGTGTGTGTGTGTGTGTGTGTGTGTGTGTGTGTGTGTGTGTGTGTGTGTGTGTGTGTGTGTGTGTGTGTGTGTGTGTGTTCTGCTGTGGTCGGCAATCGGAGCTGTCACACTTATCACTCTGCCTAATCTAAATGCCTAAGTATTTACATGGAGTAATAAGCGCTCCTGTGTCTGGAAGAAGGATAATAATAGAAAACAACAGGAAGGGTCTCTAAGGTCAATGTGGACTAAAGTAAAAGTACAGTTCAGATGCCAGGAAACTAGGATAAGGGTCTGGGAATTCTACCCCTCAGATTCAGGTGGATTTGAGCTAAGCTGTCATGCAGAACTGTGCCTCTCAGATAGTGTCTAACTAAAGAAATGCAGACAGGTCTAATGTTCTTTAATTGTGCGCGTCCTAGGAGCAACTAACTGGTATCAACCAGTTGATTGGTCCAAATACCAAACACTTAGCCTGATCCAAGATCTGTTTGTGCTGTATCCAACACCTGTGGTTTAGTAGTTTGGCATGACAATGACCATAGGAGTTGGCAAGACAACACAAACAGATCTGGAACCAGGCTACCAAACATTTGATTATAAAGTACATTCAGTGAAACAGGTTGTTTTGCTGTAGTTCAATGGTATACCTGTCTAGACAAACAGAAAAGTCGACAAAACAAAGCATCCATTTGGGTTAGTACAAGTCATACAGCGGGTTACTACAAGAGGTCTAGACAGATGAAAACATGTCAGGTAGTCAGACTCCTTTATTCAGTGGTTTAAACATCTCTCCTCTACAACAACAACAGGATGACAAACACTGAGTCAGACTGACGTTTCTAGGGCAGGTAGTATATGTGTGTGTGAACCTATCTTGTTCTCTCTCTCTCTCCCCCTCTCTCTCTCTCTCCCTACCTCCCTCCCTACCCACCTACACTGTCAACAGGGGAGCAAAGGAGCACAGAAGATGCGTACGAATATCCAGCAAACTTCTACAGGTGCAGGGTCACAATGTCAAGAGAAAAGAGGAATGGGTAGACCATATGATTTACCAGCATTTTCATCAATGTCTTCATTTCCTGCAATTGTCATCATTTACACACTGTGTCACATTTCCTTTGTGTTAGTACGCCTCTATTTAATAAAAATAGATAACTATTATCCTCTTGGATTGTATATTTTCACCTTCAGTTGCAATTCTTACTTTTGCCACGAGTGGTTTACTTTTTGTGCTAGAAAGTTAGCTGGCAGTTCTCGGTTGTTGTCATGACTTCCGCCGAAGTCGGCCCTTCTCCTTGTTCGGGTGGTGTTCGGCGGTCGACGTCACCGGCTTTCTAGTCACCACCGATCCATGTTTCATTTTCGTTTTGTTTTGTCTGTATTACACACACCTGGTTTCAATTCCCTAATCGTGTTCCTTATTTAACCCTCTGGCATACCTTTCTGTTCTGTCTGTGATTGTTAGTGTCTTAGTGGTTGTTGTAGGTGTTAGTTTGTATGTATTTTCCTATTTGGAATATTGCTTGATTTTTGTGAGTAAACTCAGTTGTGTTGCTCAAACCTGTGTCCTGCGCCTGACTCCGCTACATCTCTGCACCCAATCGCTGACAGTTGTTAGCAGTTTCTTACTGGTAAAAACAAATGGTTGACAATTATTTCAAGTCATTGCAACATGCATTCCACATTATTTACCATAATAAAGTACTGATTATCTAGCCTGGTTCCAGATCTGTCTTTACTGTCTTTCCAGCTCCTATGGTCATTGTCATGCCAAACACAAACAGATCTGGGAGAAGGCTACTGAATCTGCTAATGGTAACTAACCACAGTGCATTGACTGTAACCTCCTCAGACAATGCAGCAACAGCTTCAAGCTTTGGTGAGAGAAAATATAAGGTGCTCTTGTCTTTGACCAGGTTAAATGCCTCTGGTAGTGTAGAACATAGTCTCGACCTCTGGTAGTGTAGAACATAGTCTCGACCTCTGGTAGTGTAGAACATAGTCTCGACCTCTGGTAGTGTAGAACATAGTCTCGACCTCTGGTAGTGTAGAACATAGTCTCGACCTCTGGTAGTGTAGAACATAGTCTCGACCTCTGGTAGTGTAGAACATAGTCTCGACCTCTGGTAGTGTAGAACATAGTCTCGACCTCTAACACCGAACCAGTAGCTTGGTTGCTTATCACTCAATTACGTGGGATTAAAACGTTTAGAAACATAAACGTTAACGTGTTTAGGTTGTGCTTGAGCTTTGCGAGAGACATAAGGTTAGTGTTAAGATTAGGGAGAGCAGATTCAAGGAGCAGGCTAGGGTGAGGAGTCCAGGTCGCACACATGCTCAGTACCCACACACCATACGGCCGAGCAGGAGGTTGGCACTGGAGGCATACACACATAGATACTGTACACACACACACACACACACACACACACACACACACACACACACACACACACACACACACACACACACACACACACACACACACACACACACACACACACACACACACACACACACACACACACACACAGTTCATGATCACACACAGTGCCTCTTGTCCACCCTCCACCCTCCACCCGTGTGTCCTGAGAGCTAGGGAGGATTATGAACCCACACAATGGCACATTGGCCTATTCATTACAGCACCAGAGCTCATCTCACAGGCTGAGCTCTGGCTGAGTAATTACTCCCAACTAACTGTGCCCTGATTACAGCTACTGCTATTGTTCTTCACTCCTGGAGGAGCAGCACCCTGCTACCTCCCACAGCCACACATATACAGACATGCATGCAGACACACATATACAGACATGCATGCAGACACACACATATACAGACATGCATGCAGACACACACATATACAGACATGCATGCAGACACACATGTACAGACATGCATGCAGACACACATATACAGACATGCATGCAGACACACATATACAGACATGCATGCAGAAACACATATACAGACATGCATGCAGACACACACATATACAGACATGCATGCAGACACACATATACAGACATGCATGCAGACACACATATACAGACATGCATGCAGACACACATATACAGACATGCATGCAGACACACATATACAGACATGCATGCAGACACACATATACAGACATGCATGCAGACACACATATACAGACATGCATGCATGCAGACACACATGCACACAAGACTGCTTGTGCACACACACACACCCCCACGCATAGATGCACAAGCAAACACGCATGTACACACGCTCTCTCTTCTGACTGGGAGAGACAAACCTCGGGTCCACCGTGAAGTCCGCAGGAGAAGATTAGCTTGATTTGACTAAATTCTGACTTGTTGGTATGGAATCAAGACCCACAGCGGTATTCACCCAAGGTCGTATCAGTCTGTACTGTATATAGAGCATCAGTCTGTACTGTATATTGAGCATCAGTCTGTATTGTATATATATTTTGACATCTCACCATTCCTTTTTCCTTCAGCGCATCTCTCTCTCTCTCTCTCTTTCTCTCAGTTTAGTTATTGTTCTCTCTCCCTGCTTCACTGCTTCCCTTGCTTTCTTTCTCTCTCGCTCTCTACAACTCTCTCTTTCTCACCCTCTACTCCCCTGAAAATGTCAGGAATCCAAGCAACAGTGGACGGCTGAAGGCTAAGCTAAGCTACCATGTATTAGTTATGGTGGGTTAGGAGGGCTGAAGGCTAAGCTACCATGTATTAGTTATGGTGGGTTGGGAGGGCTGAGGGCTAAGCTACAGTACCATGTATTAGTTATGGTGGGTTAGGAGGGCTGAGGGCTAAGCTACAGTACCATGTATTAGTTACGGTGGGTTAGGAGGGCTGAGGGCTAAGCTACAGTGCCATGTATTAGTTATGGTGGGTTGGGAGGGCTGAGGGCTAAGCTACCATGTATTTGTTATGGTGGGTTAGGAGGGCTGAGGGCTAAGCTACCATGTATTTGTTATGGTGGGTTAGGAGGGCTGAGGGCTAAGCTACCATGTATTTGTTATGGTGGGTTAGGAGGGCTGAAGGCTAAGCTACCATGTATTTGTTATGGTGGGTTAGGAGGGCTGAAGGCTAAGCTACAATGCCATGTATTAGTTATGGTGGGTTAGGAGGGCTGAGGGCTAAGCTACCATGTATTTGTTATGGTGGGTTAGGAGGGCTGAGGGCTAAGCTACCATGTATTTGTTATGGTGGGTTAGGAGGGCTGAAGGCTAAGCTACAGTACCATGTATTAGTTATGGTGGGTTAGGAGGGCTGAAGGCTAAGCTACAGTACCATGTATTAGTAATGGTGGGTTAGGAGGGCTGAAGGCTAAGCTACAGTACCATGTATTAGTAATGGTGGGTTAGGAGGGCTGAGGGCTAAGCTACAATACCATGTATTTGTTATGGTGGGTTAGGAGGGCTGAGGGCTAAGCTACAGTACCATGTATTAGTTATGGTGGGTTAGGAGGGCTGAGGGCTAAGCTACCATGTATTTGTTATGGTGGGTTAGGAGGGCTGAAGGCTAAGCTACAGTGGTTGTAATGTATGCTAATATCTCTTACTTCTATTCTATTGAACCATCTACTTCATGTCCGTATTCTTATCTTTTATTATGTCTTATTGTTGTTGCATTGTTGAGAAGGAACCTGCAAGTAAGCATTTTGTTATTCACTGTATACCATGTGTATCCTGTACGACTAATACAACTTGAAACTCAACTATTAAGTATGCAGTAGGCTCTCTCTCCATGTACTCTATCTCTATTTGAAACAAACACTCTCTAGCCAACATGTAAGTGAATACTGTATATATTCTCCATCTAGTTATTTCTTTATCTCCCTCTATCTCCATCACAGTCTCATTCTTTTCTTCTCTACCGTCCTTCCTCCCTTTTCTTCTCCTCTCTTGGTCTTTGGGGTTTATTTGTGATGTCAGCAACACAGGAATCAGTCATTGTTGTGCAGCATGTGTTTTTTAATGAGCCCCACTGTTACTAAGATGAAGGAGGATCATTCGAAAGGCACAAACAGTACACACACACCAAGTGTGCAAACACACGCAAGCATGCACACACAGATGCACAAACACACACACGCACACGCACACACACACACACACACTGGTATTACATAATTATGACTCTTTGTGTGTTTTCTTCACCATAGCACGTAGGAGAATATGTGTGTGGGTGTTCGATGGTTGCTAGTCTTTCATGTAATCATCAGGGCCATATTATTTTCCCCTGCTTTCAACTTCTCTCAGGAGGTTTTCCATTGGTTAATAATAATCATACTACTTGAGAAATAAAAACGAATCTGAAAAAAAAGGCTGAAAATTGACTGACACTAAAAAAGGGATTTCTCCATGATAGCCAAGACTGTAGTGAATAGGAGAAGCCAGGCAGCCTTCCACCACTAGCTGTTAGCCACTACAGCACTGAGCCAGGGAGACACCACTGGAGCAGTGCATCATAAACATGGACAGAAAGTCAAACTTGGTCTGTCAAAGTAAATCTACTGCTGCTGTGAGAGGCTGTTTCCTCTGCTTGACAAGTCTGACTGACTATTTTCTATCATAACAGAGCAGAGGCGGGAGGAAGAGGTGTTGGACTAAGAGATAGGCCCACAGAGATCAAAAACTCTATCAACTCTAGCACTCTCTCCAGGATTCTGCCATCGCATAATTTAATGCAAAACCAAGCAATTCACACATTATGACCAATCAGCACACTTTTATCGCATAAAAAGGTCCAATCAAAAGAGGGTTCGCAATGTCGACCACTGTTACAGCAGAAACAGCCCAATCAAACCAGTTCCCCCTGTCATTGTGTGAAGCTGATGGTTGATGACTGACAGATTACGACTGACAGGCAGAACAAAAATCACAAATAAAATGATTTACAAATGTTTTACATGAAAGTCGGGACAAATTGTTTTGCACTCCATGCAACGTTGTGCTGGAACACAAGAGAATGTCTCTTCGAATCAGCAAAGCAAGTGAAAAGAATGTCCGAACAGCCACCACTGCAGTGGCAGATCCCTGTGAACAAAGTGATAGCAAGGAAATCTGTGGGAGTGATGTGTAGTTCGCAAACAATTCATTCTTTTTTAACTCTTGTAGCCATTTCCTTCAGTCAAATGACCAAATCGCCATCTAGTGGTCTCATTGGTGGAATGTTAGTAATATTTTTCATAATTTCATAATTAATAATCATAATTTCAAAAACAAGTAAAAATTCTGGTGTTTCTATGTCAAACGGTTTTGTTAGATTTCAGTCTTATGTGATGTAAATAAAGTGTAATATTGGGATGCAAACTCAAGATTGAATACATTTCAACTCTATATCTGATATGGTACAGGTGTCTTTTTTTTAAAAGTCCATAACCATGTGTGTGAGGTATATACTTTTGTTTCAAAGTAAATGTATTTAATACTACCAAGAAACACTGTGTGACCCTGATTCAGCCCACTGCAGTAAAAGGGTAACTGACTCAAGAGACATTATTATTTTGTTTTGAACTTCTGGCCGCAATGAATCACTGAATCGCAATGAAGGATTGATACACGCTGTCACGTTCCTGACCTGTTTTCTGTTAGTTTTATGTGTTAGTTGGTCAGGACGTGAGTTTGGGTGGGCATTTCTATGTTTTCTGTTTCTATGTTTGTTTTGGGTTGCCTGGTATGGCTCTCAATTAGAGGCAGGTGTTTGACGTTTCCTCTGATTGGGAGTCATATTTAGGTAGGCTGTTCACAGTGTTTGTTTGTGGGTGGTTGTCTCCTGTGTCTGTGTTATGTTTGCACCATACGGGACTGTTTGCGGTTTGTTCGTTTCATGTAGTCTGTTCCTGTTCATTGCGTTCTTCACGTTATATGTAAGTTCGTCGTTCAGGTCTGTCTGCATCATTTATTTGTTTTGTTAGGTTAATCAAGTATAGTTCGTTTTCGTCTTTGTCTCTTTTGTTTATTCAATAAATTCATCATGTCATTTCACTACGCTGCGCCTTGGTTTAATCCCTGCTCCTCCTCTTCGTATGAAGAGAGAGAGGAACGCCGTTACAGAACCACCCACCAATCCAGAACCAAGCAGCGTAATTTCGAGCAACGGGCAAGTATACAGGACTTGTGGAGTTGGGAGCAAATATTTAACGGAGAAGGACCATGGGCTAAAGTGAATCACCGTCCATGGGAACAGCTGGAGGCAGCTCGGAGAGCGGAGGAAAAGAGAGAGAGGAACCGGCGTTATGAGGGGACGCGTCTTGCACGGAAGCCCGAAAAGCCCGTGAGTAACACCCAAAAATTTATTGGGGGGTGGCTAAGAGGTAGTGGGCCAAGGGCAGGTAGGAGACCTGCGCCCACTTCCCAGGCTAACCGTGGAGAGCGGAAGTACGGGCAGACGCCGTGTTACGCAGTAGAGCGCATGGTGTCTCCTGTACGTGTGCATAGCCCGGTGCGGGTTATTCCACCTCCCGGCACTGGTAGGGCTAGATTGGGCATTGAGCCAGGTGTCATGAGGCCGGCTCAACGCGTCTGGTCTCCAGTGCGTCTCCTCGGGCCGGCATACATGGCACCTGCCTTACGCATGGTTTCCCCGGTTCGCCTACATAGCCCGGTGCGGGTTATTCCACCTCCCCGCACTGGTCGGGCGACCGGGAGCATTCAACCAGGTAAGGTTGGGCAGGCTCAATGCTCAAGAGAGCCAGTATGCCTGCACGGTCCGGTATTTCCGGCGCTACCTCCCCGCCTCAGCCCAGTACCAACAGTGCCTAACCCACGCACCAGGCTTCCAGTGCGTTTCCAGAGCCCTGTTCCTCCTCCACGCACTCTCCCTATGGTGCGTGTCTCCAGCCCAGTGCCTCCAGTTCCGGCACCACGCACTAAGCCTCCTGTGCGTCTCCAGAGCCCTGTACGCACTGTTCCTTCTCTCCGTACTCGTCCTGATGTGCGTGCACTCAGCCCGGTGCCACCAGTGCCGGTACCACGCACCAGGCCTATAGTGCGCTTCGAGAGGTCAGTGTGCCCTGTCCCTGCTCCCCGCACTAGGCTTGAAGTGCGTGTCTCCAGTCCGGTGCCTCCAGTTCCGGCACCACGTACCAGGCCTACAGTGCGTCTCAGCCGGCCAGAGTCTGCCGTCTGCCCAACGGCGCCTGAACTGTCCGTCTGCCATGAGCCTGCAAAGCTGCCCGTCGGCCATGAGCCTACAGAGCCTTCCGCCAGACAGGAGCAGCCAAAGCCTTCCGCTAGACAGGATCAGTCTGAGCCATCTGTCTCCGCAGCGCCATCTGAGCCATCCGTCTCCTCAGCGCCATCTGAGCCATCCGTCTCCCCAGCGCCATCTGAGCCATCCGTCTCCCCAGCGCCATCTGAGCCATCCGTCTGTCCCGAGCCATTAGAGCCGCCCGTCTGTCCCGAGCCGTCAGAGCCGATAGTCAGTCAGGAGCCGCTAGAGCCATTCGTCAGACAGGATCTGCCAGAGCCGCCAACCAGACTGGATCTGCCAGAGCCGCCAACCAGACTGGATCTGCCAGAGCCGTCAGCGAGCCATGACCGTCCAGAGCCGTCAGCGAGCCATGACCGTCCAGAGCCGTCAGCGAGCCATGACCGTCCAGAGCCGTCAGCGAGCCATGACCGTCCAGAGCCGTCAGCCAGCCATGACCGTCCAGAGCCGTCAGCGAGCCATGAGCAGCCAGAGCCGTCAGCGAGCCATGAGCAGCCAGAGCCGTCAGCGAGCCATGAGCAGCCAGAGCCGTCAGCCAGACATGAGCGTCCAGAGCCGTCAGCCTGCCATGAGCGTCCAGAGCCGTCAGCCTGCCATGAGTGTCCAGAGCCGTCAGCCTACCATGAGCGTCCAGAGCCGTCAGCCTGCCATGAGCGTCCAGAGCCGTCAGCCTGCCATGAGCGTCCAGAGCCGTCAGTCAGCCATGAGCTGTTAGTAATCCAGAACTGCCCCTCAGTCCAGAGCTGTCTCTCTGTCCGGAGCTGCCCTTCAGTCCGGAGTTGCCCCTCTATCCTGAGCTACCTCTCTATCCTGAGCTATCCCTCTGTCCTGAGCTACCTCTCTGTCCTGAGCTACCTCTCTGTCCTGAGCTACCTCTCTGTCCTGAGCTACCTGGTCCCGGAGCTGTCCTTTATCTTGGTGTTGTCCCTTAAATTAGGTGGGGGAAATAAGAGGGTGGTCATGATAGGGGGTAGACGTAAGCTGGGATTGACTATGGTGGGGTGGGGACCTCGTCCAGAGCTTGAGCCACCACCGTGGTCAGATGCCCACCCAGACCCTCCCCTAGACTTTCTGCTGGTGCGCCCGGAGTTCGCACCTTGAGGGGGGGGGGTTATGTCACGTTCCTGACCTGTTTTCTGTTAGTTTTATGTGTTAGTTGGTCAGGACGTGAGTTTGGGTGGGCATTTCTATGTTTTCTGTTTCTATGTTTGTTTTGGGTTGCCTGGTATGGCTCTCAATTAGAGGCAGGTGTTTGACGTTTCCTCTGATTGGGAGTCATATTTAGGTAGGCTGTTCACAGTGTTTGTTTGTGGGTGGTTGTCTCCTGTGTCTGTGTTATGTTTGCACCATACGGGACTGTTTGCGGTTTGTTCGTTTCATGTAGTCTGTTCCTGTTCATTGCGTTCTTCACGTTATATGTAAGTTCGTCGTTCAGGTCTGTCTGCATCATTTATTTGTTTTGTTAGGTTAATCAAGTATAGTTCGTTTTCGTCTTTGTCTCTTTTGTTTATTCAATAAATTCATCATGTCATTTCACTACGCTGCGCCTTGGTTTAATCCCTGCTCCTCCTCTTCGTATGAAGAGCTGTTACACACGCTCCTCCAGGTCAGCACAGCGGCTCCAGAGACCAGCTCAGACCAACAACTGTCTTTCATATGTACGTGCAAGAAAATAGATCATTTTTATTTTACCGGGTAAGTTGACTGAGAACACATTCTCATTTACAGCAACAACCTGGGGAATAGTTACAGGGGAGAGGAGGGGGATGAATGAGCCAATTATAAACTGGGGATTATTATGTGACCATGATGGTTTGAGGGCCAGATTGGGAATTTAGCCAGGACACCAGGGTTAACACCCCTACTCTTACGATAAGTGCCATGGGATCTTTAATGACCTCAGAGAGTCAGGACACCCGTTTAACATCCCATTCGAAAGACGGCACCCTACACAGGGCAGTGTCCCCAATCACTGCCCTGGGGCATTGGGATATTTTTTAGACCAGAGGAAAGAGTGCCTCCTACTGGCCCTCCAACACCACTTCCAGCAGCTTCTGTTCTCCCATCCAGGGACTCACCAGGACCAACCCTGCTTAGCTTCAGAAGCAAGCCAGCAGTGGTATGCAGGGTGGTATGCTGCAAGTGTGAGAACAGACGCTGGGAGACGAGAAGCAAGTACAGGGAGTGAAGATTTAATGGATAAACAGACATATAACAAAACAAGAACAGTGTCTGGACAGGGGGAACAAACGACATTAATGCAGACACGGGGACGAAACTGAGAAAGTGACAGATATAGGGGAGGCAATCAATAAAGTAATGGAGTCCAGGTGAGTCCCATGAAGCGCTGATGAGCATAACGATGGTGACAGGGGTGCGTAATGATAGGCTGCCTGGTGCCCTCGAGCACCAGAGAGGGGGAGCGGGAGCAGGCGTGACAGCAGGCAGCATAGAGACAAACTTTGCTTAAAATCGTAATATTGCTTATAGTTGAAGTCAAAAGTTTACATACACCTTATCCAAATACATTTAAACTCAGTTTTAGTATTTGGTAGCATTGCCTTTAAATTGTTTAACTTGGGTCAAACGTTTTGGGTAGCCTTCCACAAGCTTCCCACAATAAGTTGGGGGAATTTTGGCCCATTCCTCCTGACAGAGCTGGTGTAACTGAGTCAGGTTTGTAGGCCTCCTTGCTCCTTGGAAGACCTATTTGCGACCAAGCTTTAACTTCCTGACTGATCTCTTGAGATGTTGCTTCAATATATCCACATACTTTTCCTTCCTCATGTTGCCATCTATTTGTGAAGTGCACCAGTCCCTCCTGCAGCAAAGAACACCCACAACATGATGCTGCCACCCCCATGCTTCACGGAAGGGATGGTGTTCTTCGGCTTGCAAGCCAACCCCTTTTTCCTCCAAACATAATGATAGTCATTATGGCCAAACAGTTCTATTTTTGTTTCATCAGACCAGAGGACATTTCTCCAAAAAGTACAATATTTGTCCCCATGTGCAGTTGCAAACCATAGTCTGGCTTTTTTATGGCGGTTTTGGAGCAGTGGCTTCTTCCTTGCTGAGCGGCCTTTCAGGTTATGTCGATATATGACTCGTTTTACTGTGGATATAGATACTTTGTACCTGTTTCCTCCAGAATATTCACAAGGTCCTTTGCTG
Organism: Salvelinus alpinus; assembly: GCF_045679555.1. Classification (NCBI taxonomy): domain Eukaryota; kingdom Metazoa; phylum Chordata; class Actinopteri; order Salmoniformes; family Salmonidae; genus Salvelinus; species Salvelinus alpinus. The sequence goes on along the minus strand of NC_092086.1, from coordinate 31,187,246 downwards.
TTGTTCTGGGATTGATTTGCACTTTTCGCACCAAAGTACGTTCATCTCTAGAAGACAGAACGCGTCTCCTTCCTGAGCGGTATGATGGCTGCGTGGTCCCATGGTGGTTATACTTGCGTACTATTGTTTGTACAGATGAACGTGGTACCTTCAGGCATTTGGAAATTGCTCCCAAGGATGAACCAGACTTGTGGAGGTCTACAATTTATTTTCTGGGGTCTTGGCTAATGTCTTTTGATTTTCCCATGATGTCAAGCAAAAATGCACTGAGTTTGAAGGTAGGCCTTGAAATACATCCACAGGTACACCTGCAACAGTTCTTCAAAACAGTTCTATGTGGACAGGCGAAGAACCCTTTTAGGACCCTTTTTTCTAAAAGTCTACATCAATAAAAACTCACCCGGAAAAACTCCAAGCCCTGAGCATAGCAGAAGACATCAGCAGATTATAACAAACACCTTCCCTCAGAGTAATAGTTATGTTGGTGACATTTCATTGACAGTTTGTATTAATTAACGGCTATCTCCTGCTGGATAAATCTCACCCACCAGACCTTGAATAATGTGCTCTGCCACCCACCGTGTGCTCAATCACAGAGAATGTCTGCACTGCAGGTGCCCTCCTGTCATTCTGTCTGTCTGTCTGTCTGTCTGTCTGTCTGTCTGTCTGTCTGTCTGTCTGTCTGTCTGTCTGTCTGTCTGTCTGTCTGTCTGTCTGTCTGTCTGTCTGTGTGTGTGTGTGTGTGTGTGTGTGTGTGTGTGTGTGTGTGTGTGTGTGTGTGTGCGTGTGTGTGTGCACCCACTGTGAGTGTGTTTGGGCATTGGAGCGATCTCCTGGCAGGGGTGGTGGTTGATGACAGGTAATGACAGTAAATAGGCTGGGAGACACTTACCATGGTAGAGCCACACAGGGACACTTCAACACAGAGAGATACTGAATACAGTAGCAAGGAGTACCAAACAGGGGCACTTAACATGGTCAAAACATGTTGACACAACAGTAGCTAAGACGCGGAGAAGTCTGTCCATAATAAAGCGCTTCTCTGCCTTCTTAACAACACTATCAACAAGGCAGGTCCTACAGGCCCTAGTTTCTACCCTCTTAACAACACTATCAACAAGGCAGGTCCTACAGGCCCTAGTTTCTACCCTCTGAACAACACTATCAACAAGGCAGGTCCTACAGGCCCTAGTTTCTACCCTCTTAACAACACTATCAACAAGGCAGGTCCTACAGGCCCTAGTTTCTACCCTCTTAACAACACTATCAACAAGGCAGGTCCTACAGGCCCTAGTTTTGTCACATCTGGACTACTGTTCAGTCGTGTGGTCAGGTGTCACACAGAGAGACTTAGGAAAATGACAATTGTTTCAGAACAGGGCAGCACGGCTGGCCCTTCAATGTACATGGAGAGAGAACATTAATATGCATGTAAATCTCTCATGGCTTAAAGGGGAGGAGAGATTGACTTCATCACTACTTGTTTTTGTAAGAAGTGTTGACATGCTGAATGCACCGAGGTGTCTGTTTAAACTACTAGCACACAGCTCAGACACCCATGCATACCCCACAAGACATGCCACCAGAGGTCTCTTCACAATCCACAAGTCCAGAACAGACTATGGGAGACACAGAGTACTACATAGAGTCATGCATACATGGAACTCTATTCCACATCAGGTAACTGATGCAAGCAGTAGAATCAGTAGAATCAGATTTAAAAAATACACCTTATGGAACAGTGGGGACCGTGAAGAGACACAAACACACACACAGGCACAGACGCACGCATACACATGATAACATTCTACACTCACGTACATTGCAATGTTGTTGTATGGTGCTGTTATACATGTTGTATTGTAGATATATAGTGGTGTAATAATGTTATATGATGTACTACTTTATCTTTAGTTTTATGTGTGATGTAAATGCCTTAAGGACCCCAGGAAGAGTAGCTGCAGCCTTGGCAGGAACTAATGGGATCCCTAATACATACAATAAAAATACAGAGAGGGGCTCATACGGTAATTACATAGAGAAAGAGGCTTGGGACTGGAAGAATCCCATAGAGAGGACAGAAATAATTACACACAGAGTGATGATACATGGACACTTACAGTAGAGAGACTCTAACCAACTATGCACAGAGCCTGGGGATGTGTGTGTGTGTGTGTGTGTTTGTGTGTGTGTTCGTTTGTGCGTCTGCATGTGCGCGCATGTGTGTGCGTCTGCATGTGCGCGCATGTGTGTGTGTGTGTCTGTGTCTGTGTCTGTGTCTGTGTGTGTGTGTGTGTGTGTGTGTGTGTGTGTGTGTGTGTGTGTGTGTGTGTGTGTGTGTGTGTGTGTGTGTGTGTGTGTGTGTGTGTGTGTGTGTGTGTGTGTGTGTGTGTGTGTGTGTGTGTGTGTGTGTGTGTCTGCGTGTATTGAGAATCAGTGTTCTTCACAGTCCTTCATTTAAATCTTTTATATTTAGTGTATATATTTCTCATGAGGAAAAGTGTGATGTTTTCAGTTCCACACCATGTCAACAGGTCTATAAACAGAGTGGTGTATATCTGAGACTGAGCTTCCTGTGATCTCTTCAGTCCTCACACCTCAAGAGAAGAATAGAGGTGGGAATAGGCCTGCTAAGGCCAGAACAGCAACAAGCTAAACTGACAATATATATATACAATATATACTGTATAAAGTCACTTGCCCCCAATCCCCCCTTCCCCAAAACATGTGTAAATATAGGACTATAAATTACGCCTTCTTGTATTATACTTGTAAAACATTTTTATTCTATTTTACTGAGCCATTACTTTGTTGTTATTCTTATCTTGTATTATTTCTTATTGTTGTTGCATTGTTGAGAAGGAATCTGCAAGTAAGCATTTCATTGGACGGTGTATACCATGTGTATCCCGTAGAAACTAATAATACAACTTGAAACTATACTGGTTATAATCGCTATCAGCTGATAACACTAGAGGCAGACCCACTGACACAGGGACTAAATGATTCCTCCATGCTTTAGATAGGGGTGCAATTCCACTAAATAGAACGTGGGCCTAATTAACGACAGGAACTCAGTGCCCCTTCTGTGACTTCTGATATCAGCTAAATCCTAACTTGAGATATCCAGATGTTGAACCTCTGACCTCTCACCTAAATCATGCATTGATGCCAAACGCAGCATGGCCACCAATAGAAAAACACACACACCTTTCTCCTACTGCTATTCTCAGTTTCCCTACACTGGTCAGATGATCTGGTATAGAACACATGCATAGATTCAACACCACCAATCCCCCAAATTCATTAACACGGTAACACTCTGGGTTGCGTCATCAGAGATGAGGCTGATGACTGCAGCAGATTGCAATATGATATCAGTAATTAAATCAACCAACATATTACATAAGCATTACTATTCCCATGGGAGCTGTTCCACCGGGGTGGCTGAGGCACCTGTGCTTCTTTTTAATTGCTTTTTGCGCTGATGTTTAGGTCAATAGAATGTAATCAGTTTTTTAAATGACCTCCCATCTAAATGGATGAATTGAAACCATATGGCCTACATATCCATATATGGTCGACTGTACATATTGCTTGATATGCTAAAGATATCATCATGTCTGTTCATAGGTTCAATGTTGCATTTTTCTAATGTTTCCAGAAAATTGTTTTCCAAAAACAGATCATTAAAAAAACATATTATTTTAGTTTACTCAGAAGTCTATTAGAATTATTTCTGAAAGGTGATCACATGTTTTCCTCTTAAATATCTGGGGTCTCAAGAGGGTTAACGCTATCTTTCTGTTAGCTTTACCATCATTCTCGCCTCATATCCATTTCTACACAAGAACTCGGCTGACAGTAATCTAACCACTAGTCTGCATGTGCTGATGATTTACAGACAAAGAGATTGTCAACAACATTCTTCAAATCCAAACCTTAACCATTAGGCCGGAAATGCACTGAACAACTGACCTTAGATCAGTGCTCATAGAGACAACGTCCCCCTAGTGAAGGTGAAGGTCTCAACAGACTCATTGCCTGCATCACTTAACTTCCTGCCTAGAAATAAAGATGTAATGTTCAGAGGGAAGGAGGATACTTCACCCAAATTGGGGTCTATATACTTGTGCTGGTGGAAAAAATGTCTTTGTCTTTTCAGCTGGCCAACCCTTTGCGTGAATAAACTTAGTTTGAGCTTTTATCCGTCAGTTTTTACCCTGTTATTTAGAACCTAACAGAACTAACATGTGGTAGTGAGCTCACGGCTGGTTGCTTAGAGTTAGCGGTTTGTTAGCAGCGAGCCGCTAGCATGGTAATGGCTGTTTTAGCGAGTTAGAGGTAGCCTGGCTAACTGCTGTTGCCTGGGCGGGCTGGCTGGCTATTGCTTTGAGTTAGCGATTTGTTAGCAGTGAGCTGCTAGCATGGTAATGGCTGTTTTAGCGAGTTAGAGGTAGCCTGACTTACTGCTGTTGCCTGGACAGCTGGCTGGCGATTCTCAGCTGTTGCTTTGAGTTAGCGATTTGTTAGCAGTGAGCTGCTAGCAGGGTAATGACTGTTTTAGCGAGTTAGAGGTAGCCTGGCTAACTGCTGTTGCCTGGGCGGGCTGGCTGGCTATTGCTTTGAGTTAGCGATTTGTTAGCAGTGAGCTGCTAGCATGGTAATGGCTGTTTTAGCGAGTTAGAGGTAGCCTGACTTACTGCTGTTGCCTGGACAGCTGGCTGGCGATTCTCAGCTGTTGCTTTGAGTTAGCGATTTGTTAGCAGTGAGCTGCTAGCAGGGTAATGACTGTTTTAGCAAGTTAGTGGTAGCCTGGCTAAATGCTGTTGCCTGCGCGGCTGGCTGGCTCTCCCAGCTGTAGCTGTGGGTTAGCGTTTTGTTTGCGGTGGCTGTTGCTGTGGGTTAGTGTAGCAGTGAGCCACTAGCAGGGTTAATGGCCTGTGACAGGCAGGCTAATAGCGTGGAACACGACCATTACTGTCAGATAGAGATGTAGGCCTATGCAAGGCAGCTGAGGGCATCGGCAGTCAACAGATATATTAACAGTGAACAAGGGGAGAATCAGATCAGCACAGAATATGTCTAAGTACTGTTCATTTGATAATGACACTCAAAGTCACAGATCAAAACGGTAGCCAACTCTATAGGCTGAAAGCAATGGTTTTGTAAGACACCATGCTGCAATCTAGGTATTTCTCTTTCATATTAATTTATATTCCCAAAGCCAAAGAGGGGAGAGGGCGAAACGAGGGATTTGTCACACTCTACCTCTCCACCTGTCAAAGTGTCCCAGGGACGAAGAGCCGACAAGCCACAGCTCTTTTCTTTTCATCTTCTCTCTCCACCTCTCTCCAGCTCCCTCTCTTCCTCTCCCGCTCGTTTTCATAGCATTGTTTTGTGAGAACACTTTTTTATTGTGCTCTTATTATTTCAGAAGCACATTTTATGAGGATAAATTATACAGTCTAGGATAAGGAGAGGAACTGAAGAGGTGAATAGTCAATATTTGACTTATGACTCTCCCTAATATCCCTCACTCCTCTTGTTTTTTAACACCATCAATTGTTCTCCCCGACTGCAGCAGTGATCACAGTATGTGACGGATACATGAAGAAACATCCTTGTTAACACAAGTTAGAACATCTGCCCTGTGTGTTCCTCTGTTAGGGGCTGGGGGTAAGATTCATACTCATAGTAGAGAAGAGCATTGTTCTTCTCTCTCTCTCTTTCTCTTCTCTTCTATTCTCTCTTCTCTTCTCCCACCCCCTCTCTCTCTCTCTTCTCTCCCCCGCTTCCTCTCTCTATCTATCTCTCTCTCTCTCTCTCTCACTCCCCCTTCTCTCCCCCCCCCCGCCCGCTCTTTCTCTTTCTCTCTCTTTCTCTGTCTCAGAATCTGGCCTTGCCCCAAAGGCACCTTGAGAGAAAAGACAAATTGCAAACAGTCTGTGATGTAATACCCTGGCTCCACAGATCCATACCTGTTTATCAGTGAACAAATCTGACATACCGGTATCATAGGCTAATCTACACTAAGGTACCGTCTATCATGTGTTTACAAATTTGACAATACAAACCGTTGTCATTCAATTGATGGGTATATCATACATGATTAATAATAAACACTTATAAATCAAAGGTTACAACTGAGTTCATGTCGCCACTCTAGGTAGTAATGTATCTCTCTGGATCGCAGTGAGAAAGCTATCATCACCTCCTAACTGATGCTTCCAATTCCAACTCAATTAATGTCTTCAATAATCTACTTTCATTTCAAGTAGATCTCTTAACACCTCCCCTGCCTGGCTCTGTTCTCTTCTCTCCAGGAGGAGCTGCAGGCCGTGTCACAAATGGCACCCTATTCCCTATATAATGCACTACTTTTGATCAGAACCCTATGGGCCCTGATCAAAAGTAGTGCACTACATAGGGAATAGGGTTCCATTTGTGACGCAGCTCAGTATGCCCACAGAGACACTTGGCTAATGATACCACTAGTTCAGCTTGTCACAGCAATTAAGGCCCTATGCTGTAATGTCACCTACACTTTAGCAGGGTCACAGAGCCGATGGGGCCAGGTGTTAAGGAGTCCCATAATGAGAGAGGAGGTCAGGAGTATGTGGTTGTAACGGTGGGCCATTAAGTCATAGATCTTAATGGCATGGATCTAAATCATTATTCAAGGCCAATGTTGTAAATCTCTCTCTTTTTCTATTTGTAGACCATCAGAAAGTCGGCTTTAAAATTCATTTCCCAGGGAGGAATATTTATGATGCACATGTTTCTGACTCCAGTTACTGTGAATCCTAACCAGATAGATGTAGAATACATTGTTCACTGTAACACAGAACTGTCTTGATCTTCCTCAATAAGAAATGCCATTGGCTACTCCTAGACCATGATAAACCTCTGACATAAACAGCGCCATGGATTGATTACTTAAGAGGGCGGGAGATAGGAGAAAATCAATTTAAAATCATTGGTACGCTGGCAGGTCATTCATCTCTACTGATTGTGAAAGCAAATCAGAACGGAGCATCAGACAAGAGCAAAAAAAAAAAAAGAAGCTGATCCTACAACAACAACACATTGATTTTAATATGCACGGCGGTGGCTTAGAAGCAAATAAGACTCACACGCACACGCACATGCACACACACACACACAATATCAAACCCATGCAGATGCAGAAGAGGCAATCAGATAGAAGAGCTCTGAACACAGCTAAAACAAGCTCCAGGAGAGTGATTGATATGAACAGACCAAAGACAGATGGTTCAAAAGAGGATATACAAAACGGAAACGCAGCATCAACAATATACATATAGAAAAATAATCATTGCAACATCAGTCTAGCAATCTGGACTGACACTAATCCCCAAATGACATTGCCTCAAACAATCTGGCTTTAAAGGCACAGTGAGTGAGCTTTGGCTGGTGGCCATTGTCATTATATACATGTATCTATACAGCCTCCATGGCTCGGGGAGCAGGGTTTCCAGCGATTTCCATTCACTGGTTACTCTTTGGAGGGATGCTTGACATGCAAATCAGTAGAGTGTGTCACAGGTCCATCAGGGTGAATGAAAGGTGACTGGAGAGAAAGAAGGACCACTTTTCACCAGTGCTTGACTCTGACTGAAATAGGTGCCGGTACTCATTACAAGTCAAGCTCTGCTTTTACTATAGATGCTAATGTGAACCAACATTCTTATTCTCTCTCTCTCTCTCTCTCTGTCTCTCTCGGTCTCTCTCTCTCTCTCTCTCTCTCTCTCTCTCTCTCTCTCTCTCTCTCTCTCTCTCTCTCTCTCTCTCTCTCTCTCTCTCTCTCTCTCTCTCTCTCTCTCCGTTTGTATGGATCAAAGCATTGATGATGTCATCCACGGTCTGAGGGTGGTACAGAGGTCATGACCCATAGCAGTGTGTGTGCATATACATACTGTATGTGTGTGCTTGCGTATATCATGCGTGAGTGTGTCTGCACTCATTGCAAGTCCAGCCTCTAGCTTCCAGCCAGACGAAGGGGAGAGAGTGAGAGAGAGGGGGAAAGGACAGCGAGAGACCCATGACACCTGACTGAGTCAAGGGCCGGTGGGCAGGGATGGATGGATGGATGGAGGAGTGAAGAGATGTGGAGGAGTGGTGGGATGGTAGTTAATCATTCACACGGAGGTCAGATGTGAAACAGCCAAGATTGTGGAGGATTCACCTCCATCATGTTACTGTTCCTCCACCTCCTTCATGTTACTGTTACTTCACCTCCATCATGTTACTGTTCCTTCACCTCCATCATGTTATTGTTCGTTCACCTCCACCATGTTACTGTTACTTCACCTCCATCACCATGTTACTGTTCCTTCACCTCCATCATGTTACTGTTCCTCCACCTCCATCATGTTACTGTTCCTTCACCTCCATCATGTTACTGTTCCTCCACCTCCATCATGTTACTGTTCCTTCACCTCCATCATGTTACTGTTCCTTCACCTCCATCATGTTAAAGTTCCTTCACCTCCATCATGTTCCTCCACCTCCTTCATGTTACTGTTCCTCCACCTCCTTCATGTTACTGTTCCTCCACCTCCATCATGTTACTGTTCCTTCACCTCCATCATGTTACCCTTCCTCCATCATGTTACTGTTCCTTCACCTCCACCATGTTACTGTTCCTTCACCTCCATCATGTTACTGTTCCTCCACCATGTTACTGTTCCTTCACCTCCATCATGTTACTGTTCCTCCACCATGTTACTGTTCCTTCACCTCCATCATGTTACTGTTCCTTCACCATGTTACTGTTCCTTCACCTCCACCATGTTACTGTTCCTTCACCTCCATCATGTTACTGTTCCTTCACCATGTTACTGTTCCTTCACCTCCATCATGTTACTGTTCCTCCACCATGTTACTGTTCCTTCACCTCCATCATGTTACTGTTCCTTCACCATGTTACTGTTCCTTCACCTCCACCATGTTACTGTTCCTTCACCTCCATCATGTTACTGTTCCTTCACCATGTTACTGTTCCTTCACCTCCATCATGTTACTGTTCCTTCACCTCCATCATGTTACTGTTCCTTCACCATGTTACTGTTCCTTCACCTCCACCATGTTACTGTTCCTTCACCTTCATCATGTTACTGTTCCTTCACCATGTTACTGTTCCTTCACCTCCATCATGTTACTGTTCCTTCACCATGTTACTGTTCCTTCACCTCCATCATGTTACTGTTCCTTCACCTCCATCATGTTACTGTTCCTCCACCATGTTACTGTTCCTTCACCTCCATCATGTTACTGTTCCTCCACCATGTTACTGTTCCTTCACCTCCATCATGTTACTGTTCCTTCACCATGTTACTGTTCCTTCACCTCCATCATGTAACTGTTCCTCCACCATGTTACTGTTCCTCCACCATGTTACTGTTCCTTCACCTCCATCATGTTACTGTTCCTTCACCTCCACCATGTTACTGTTCCTCCACCATGTTACTGTTCCTTCACCTCCATCATGTTACTGTTCCTTCACCTCCATCATGTTACTGTTCCTCCACCATGTTACTGTTCCTTCACCTCCACCATGTTACTGTTCCTCCACCATGTTACTGTTCCTTCACCTCCATCATGTTACTGTTCCTTCACCATGTTACTGTTCCTTCACCTCCACCATGTTACTGTTCCTTCACCTCCATCATGTTACTGTTCCTCCACCATGTTACTGTTCCTTCACCTCCATCATGTTACTGTTCCTCCACCATGTTACTGTTCCTTCACCTCCCTCATATTACTGTTCCTTCACCATGTTACTGTTCCTTCACCTCCACCATGTTACTGTTCCTCCACCATGTTACTGTTCCTTCACCTCCATCATGTTACTGTTCCTCCACCATGTTACTGTTCCTTCACCTCCATCATGTTACTGTTCCTCCACCATGTTACTATTCCTTCACCTCCATCATGTTACTGTTCCTCCACCTCCATCATGTTACTGTTCCTTCACCATGTTACTGTTCCTTCACCTCCATCATGTTACTGTTCCTCCACCATGTTACTGTTCCTTCACCTCCATCATGTTACTGTTCCTTCACCATGTTACTGTTCCTTCACCTCCATCATGTTACTGTTCCTTCACCATGTTACTGTTCCTTCACCTCCATCATGTTACTGTTCCTCCACCATGTTACTGTTCCTTCACCTCCATCATGTTACTGTTCCTTCACCATGTTACTGTTCCTTCACCTCCATCATGTTACTGTTCCTTCACCATGTTACTGTTCCTTCACCTCCATCATGTTACTGTTCCTCCACCATGTTACTGTTCCTTCACCTCCATCATGTTACTGTTCCTTCACCATGTTACTGTTCCTTCACCTCCATCATGTTACTGTTCCTTCACCTCCACCATGTTACTGTTCCTTCACCATGTTACTGTTCCTTCACCTCCATCATGTTACTGTTCCTTCACCTCCATCATGTTACTGTTCCTCCACCATGTTACTGTTCCTTCACCTCCATCATGTTACTGTTCCTTCACCATGTTACTGTTCCTTCACCTCCATCATGTTACTGTTCCTTCACCATGTTACTGTTCCTTCACCTCCATCATGTTACTGTTCCTTCATTACCACCATGTTGCTTTCATCTGTATCAAGTCTCTATCCTGGTCCTTCTAGATCAGTGAAGATGAGGAAATAGAGGAGGAGAAGAAATAGAGGAGGAGAGGAAGAAATGAAGAGGGATGGAAACCAATCTGAGAAGTGGTGAGCACCAGTAGCAACCATCTTGCACTATTTTAGTATTCAGTTCAGTTTCAGTTTAAACAGTGCCCAGTGACTGGGTAGAGGCTGGGCTGGGTACACAGAGCCAGCAGGAAACAGGCAGACCTAAACACGCTTGACAGGAGGGAACACTCACAGCCAGCAGCACACGGGGTCCAGTGTGTGTGGGTGTGTGTGTGTGTGTGTGTGTGTGTGTGTGTGTGTGTGTGTGTGTGTGTGTGTGTGTGTGTGTGTGTGTGTGTGTGTGTGTGTGTGTGTGTGTGTGTGTGTGTGTGTGTGTGTGTGTGTGTGTGTGTGTGTGTGTGTGTGTGTGTGTGTCTGCTAAGGAGGGAACAGTCTCGTTAGCAGGCCTTCCACAAAAAACAAAGGCAAAACAAACATTTTAAAACGGTTTTGATGGTTATTTGATTTCTTCATCCATAATCCTCAGTTACATGATTATACGGTAATTGTCCCAGCCCTATTTCTGATAGCCCAAACACTCACTTCTAATTGGCTGGCTGTGTGTGTTTGTTTGTGTTTGTACATGACTGATCAAAGTGTAGACAAGCAGCAAGCAGCACTGCACAAATGGGACAGAGGGACGCTTGTGTAGGGGATGTTTACATACAGTAGGCCAGGGACCATCAACTAGATTCAGCCACGGGGCGATTTCTTCTTCAGCGAACATAATTACAAAGAATTTGTAGACTGCAAATTGACCGCAAGAAGCCCAAACAGATATAATATTGGACTAAAACATAATAATTTCAAACCTTGCTTACATTTGTATACAATCACATACTGTATATCTCTCTATTATGGGTGGGAATACTTTGGGCTGACAGTTGGGGAACCCTGCAGCAGCCTATACTGCTCTGAGTGTGTGTGTTCTAAGTGGATGTATGTTTGTGTTTATTCCGGCTGGCGTGCCAGGCCACAGTAACACTCCCTAAACAAACATCATCATCCTAATCATCATGGTCACAGCATAAACACACACAAGCACACAAACAAACACACACACACACACACACACACACACACACACACACACACACACACACACACACACACACACACACACACACACACACACACACACACACACACACACACACACACATAGCCAGGCAGAACACAGCGTTGCGGGTATGCTTGCCTTCCACAAACCAGAGCCACTTATCTAACCAAGGACACACACAGGCCTGGGGGAAGTAGAGAGGGACAGAGGAACTGACTGAGTGTGTACAGGGTCACACATCCTAAACAGAGCTGCCCTCCATCAAGAAACACTGTGCCCTAACAGGCTGTGTGTGTGTGTGTGTGTGTGTGTGTGTGTGTGTGTGTGTGTGTGTGTGTGTGTGTGTGTGTGTGTGTGTGTGTGTGTGTGTGTGTGTGTGTGTGTGTGTGTGTGTGTGTGTGTGTGTGTGTGTGTGTGTGTGTGTGTGTGTGTGTGTGTGTGGACGATGGGGAGGGCCTGTGTTTGGCTCGCACATTGGTCCTCCTCATTAAAACAAATGCTGTTCATACATTACACACACAGTTATTTTGAGGCAGTTTTCAAAGCCATTTGTCATACAGCATTTGTAGAGAGATGCTTGGAAGATCAAAGTCAGTGTGTGTGTTGTGTCAGTTTGAGACGTTTACTAATGAGACAGCTACAATTGACTCCTCCTTATTATCCTCCTTATCCTTAAGGTGTATTTGTGTTTGTGAATGGGAGAGAGAGAAAGAGAGAGAACGAGACAGACAGAGAGAGAGAGAGAGAGAAGGAAAGAGGAACAGAGAGAGAGATTCGACATTCGACACAATTCGACATACCAATTAGGATCTGGCTAAAAATACTTGAATCAGTTATAGAGCCCATTGCCCGTTATGGTTGTGAGGTCTGGGGTCCGCTCCCCAACCAAGAATTCACTAAATGGGACAAATACCAAATTGAGACTCTGCATGCAGAATTCTGCAAAAATATCCTCAGTGTACAACGTAAAGCACCAAATAATGCATGCAGAGCAGAATTAGGCCGATACCCACTAATTATCAAAATCCAGAAAAGAGCCGTTAAATTCTACAACCACCTAAAAGGAAGCGATTCCCAAACCTTCCATAACAAAGCCATCACCTACAGAGAGATGAACCTGGAGAAGAATCCCCTAAGCAAGCTGGTCCTGGGGCTCTGTTCACAAACACAAACACACCCCACAGAGCCCCAGGACAATAGCGCAATTAGACCCAACCAAATCATGAGAAAACAAAAAGATAATTACTTGACACATTGGAAAGAATTAACAAAAAAACAGAGCAAACTAGAATGCTATTTGGCCCTAAACAGAGAGTACACAGTGGCAGAATACCTGACCACTGTGACTGACCCAAACTTAAGGAAAGCTTTGACTATGTACAGACTCAGTGAGCATAGCCTTGCTATTGAGAAAGGCCGCCGTAGGCAGACATGGCTCTCAAGAGAAGACAGGCTATGTGCTCACTGCCCACAAAATGAGGTGGAAACTGAGCTGCACTTCCTAACCTCCTGCCCAATGTATGACCATATTAGAGAGACATATTTCCCTCAGATTACACAGATCCACAAAGAATTCGAAAAAAAATCAAATTTTGATAAACTCCCATATCTACTGGGTGAAATTCCACAGTGTGCCATCACAGCAGCAAGATTTGTGACCTGTTGCCACAAGAAAAGGGCAACCAGTGAAGAACAAACACCATTGTAAATACAACCCATATTTATGCTTGATTTATTTTCCCTTGTGTACTTTAACCATTTGTACATTGTTACAACACTGTATATATATATATATATAATATGACATTTGTAATGTCTTTATTGTTTTGAAACTTCTGTATGTGTAATGTTTACTGTTAATTTATATTGTTTATTTCACTTTTGTATATTATCTACCTCACTTGCTTTGGCAATGTTAACACATGTTTCCCATGCCAATAAAGCCCCTTGAATTGAATTGAATTGAATTGAGTGAGAGCAGAGTGAGTAGAGAGAGAGAGAGCAGAGAGAGAGCGAGAGAGAGAGAGAGTGCAGGAACTCACATCTGTGTCGGGGCCTTTGTCGGCTCCAGGGCAAGAGAAGGTGACAAACTCATGGCACCTTTTGTGGACCACAAAACAGCACACTGTAGGAGAGGGCAGAAGAGACATGAACAGTTAGACGGTAGTCAGGAACATTTCCCTGCCTTTCTCCCTTACACATGTAAACACACAACATACACACACACCATGACCAATCCAACTCTCCCCAGCCACCCTCACCCTCCTCCAAACTGTACACAATGGGTCATTAATAAAGGCCCTGACCAGTCATCCAGTCATCCTCTATACACCAGCTCCAGGCTGCAGCCATCCAGAGAGATACTTATCCTGTCAAAACATTAGGGAGCTCCGGCCATTGAAGTGACTCATACGTTGTAGCTCTATGGTGGAGATCATCATATGCATAATAAATGGGTGGTCGTAACTAGGGTTGCAAAGAGTCGGAAACTTTCCGGGAAATTTTCCATGGGAAGTAAAGCCAGGGAATTTTGGGAATTTTGCTTAAATTCTAGGTCTTGTGGCATATTTTGGTTAAACTATCCCCAATTCAATGAAATTGCAACCCTCTGCATGCACAGTGGATGCTTCCATTACATGTTCAGCGCACTGTTCCATCACATGTACAGCTGATTCTCAAGATCTTGCACACTAATGAGATGCTATTGAGCCCACACTACTACCCTGTCTGAGCCAAGGGCTTTCTGGTAAGTTTTAATTACAATACTGGTTCGGGTGAATATATTTTATATATGACATACATGATATTTTGTTAACTAGTAAATAGTAGCCTACAACAAAGTGTGTTTAAATAATTTCTAACTTGTTAACAATATCTGCTAGTTAGTTTTTGCTACCATGTGGGTTTTAGCTTGCTTGAGCCTGCTAACTGAGGAGTGTTAATTCACCTGTTTCCATACATGCTTCATTTTAAAACATGTATCTTACAAAGGAGTTATTTAATCTAACTGCTTAACTATTTATCTGTACATGGAATTGTATTTGGGTATTTTTTTACTCCGGTTTTTCTAATCTTTACAGGAAAATGACACAGGCGCTATCTGATGTGTGGAGACATTTCACTGCAGCTCATGTAGAAGGAAACGCTGTGTACATTTGCAAATACTGTGCCAAATCATATGTGAAGAATGAAACAAAAATGCAGAATCATCTGGCCAAGTGCATAAAGTTCCCTCAGCGCTCACAACAAGCAACCTCTGACAAAAGTCCCTCTACTTCTATTTGAGGTGAAAATGATGAATCAGACACCTTATTGATAGCAACAGCTCATGGTCCTCCTGGAATCAGACGGTTTTTTGACTCAATGGAGGAACGTAGTCAGAGAAATGCTGATGAATGTTTTGCTCGAGCTGTGTATGCAACTGGTTCACCTCTGATGCTCACAGGCAATGTGTATTGGAAGATACTTCTGAATGTTCTTCGCCCAGCATACACCCCTCCAACCAGACATGCATTATCTACTCATTTGCTGGATGCAGAGTTCAACAGAGTTCAAGTGAAGGTCAAGCAAATCATAGAGAAAGCAGACTGTATTGCAATCAACACTGATGGGTGGTCGAATGTTCGTGGGCAAGGAATAATTAACTATATCATCTCCACCCCTCAACCAGTATTCTACAAGAGCACAGACACAAGGGACAACAGACCTTGCTTACATTTGTATAGGCTGCTTGGTCTAAAGTGGAGGAGTCCTACCCTCACATCACACCCCTTGGCTGTGCTGCTCATGCATTGCATCTGCAGTTCTGAAATACATCAAAAAGTGTGAAGACTTCTGCCTGAAGCCCATACACGCCGCAGCGTACATGTTGGACCCCAAGTATGCTGGCAAGAGCATCCTGTCTGGTGCAGAGATCAACAAGGCCCATGGTGTCATCACTACTGTGTCTCACCACTTTAGCCTGAATGAGGGCAAGGTTCTTGGCAGTCTGGCGAAGTACACTTCCAAGCAAGGGCTTTGGGATGGAGATGCAATATGGCAGTCATGCCAACATATCTCATCAGCCACCTGGTGGAAGGGACTTTGTGGAACTGGGGCTCTTTCCCCTGTTGCCTCCATCATCCTCCAAATCCCACCAACATCAGCCGCCTCAGAGCGCAACTGGTCCTTGTTTGGGAACACACACACCAAAGAACGCAACAAGCTGACCAATACAAGGGTTGAAAAATTGGTGGCCATCCGGGAATATTTGAGGCTTTTTGAGCCTGACAACGAGCCATCCTCAACAAGGTTGGAAAGTGACAGTGAAGATGAGGCCTCAGAGTCTGATGTTCAAGAGGTGAACATTGAGGAGGTCCAGAAAGAAGACATGGAAGCCTGAGAGGAAGACAACCAAAGCTTTAGTTTCTAGACTATCATATTACAGATGTATGTTGAAAACGTTTTTGGGAGATGCGATGGATCATTGGGGATCATTCAATAACTCATTTATTTTGTTGTTCAGTGAAATCCTCCCATGTCAAGAGCCAAGAGTCAACTCATTTAATTAAAGTTCAATTCGTAACTAAATAGTTTTTCAAATTTCTATTGGAAGGATTTAATCATTTGCAATTATGTCTACTTATGATAAGGTAAAAGGTTTATGTTTCTGTCTCCATATGATATGGTAAATATATCCAATGCAAAAAACATCTACATTTAGATGGTATTAATATTAATTTGCATATATTTACGCTAATTCCCATATATTCCCGTTAATTCCCACGGAAAGTTTCCACCTGTGAATATTCCCCAAAATGTGCAACCCTAGTCGTAACCACGGCATTAAATATATCTCTATGGTAACAACAGTTTGAATAATTCCTGTAGAACAGAATGCCATCGGGGGTACGCCAAATAAAAATGTGATTACATTCTTTTTTTTTATTGTACAAAAAATTGGTTTTACTTTTCTTTTTAAACTAATTCTTCACATTTTCAAACAGGCCATTTATATTTTTTCCAACAGGGCTATACATCTGGGTGAGTTTTTCTCTCTCGCCTGAGTAGCCTCGTTTCTCTGCCAAAAATAAAATTAAACCATCTAGTGTTCAGCGAAATAACAACACGATGTCAAATACAGGTAGCCTAGTCAAATAATTAACATCCAATCACATTAACCGTTACTCTCTCGCGGGAATTCCACTAACAGTCCGTATGTAGCCAAATGTAGCTGCTGCTCATTCCGTTTGCCCGAAAATTGATAAATGTTTCAAAAAAGTAAGGCCCCGTAGAGTAAGGCCCCATAGGCCCCATAGAGACACATACCAGCTCTACTGGTAGTACTGCTACCACCTGTCGACTACACAAGTTGTTCTGCTTCCACGAGCACATCCAATGCTAGCATCAGTAATTCTACATTTGTTGTGACATTGCAGGAGATGTTTTGAAACAATTACTGCATGGCATGCAAGCCAGTGAATTCTATGCATTACAGCTGGATGAGTCAATAGACGTGGCGGGCCTGGCACAGCTCCTGGTATATGTCCGTTACGTTTATGGGGGGTCAATTAAGGAAGACATCCTCTTCTGCAAACCACTGGAAACCAGGACAACAGGAGAGGATATTTTTTAAGTACTGGACAGCTTTGTGACATCAAATGGACTTTGGTGGTCAAGATGTGTTGGTGTCTGTACTGATGGCGCTAAAGCCATGACAGGGAGACATAGTGGAGTGGTAACGCGCGTGCAAGCAGTTGCTCCCGACGCCACTTGAGTACACTGCAGCATCCACCGAGAGGCTCTTGCTGCCAAGGGAATGCCTGACAGCTTGAAAGACGTTTTGGATACAACAGTGAAAATAGTTAACTTTGTTAAAGCAAGGCCCCTGAACTCTCGTGTATTTTCTGCACTATGCAATGATATGGGCAGCGACCATGTAAGGCTTTTTCAACATACAGAAGTGTGCTGGTTATAAAGGGGTAAAGTATTGACACATTTTTTTTAAATTGAGAGACGAGCTTAAAGTTTTCTTTACTGACCATCATTTTCACTTGTCTGACCGCTTGCATGTCGAGGACTTTCTCACATGACTGACCTATCTGGGCAATTTTTTTTCTCGCCTGAATGATCTGAATCTAGGATTACAGGGACTCTCCGCAACTACATTCAATGTGTGGGACAAAATTGAGGCTATGATTAAGAAGTTGTAGCTCTTCTCTGTCTGCATTAACTTTTTGAGGGCAGGGGGCAGCTTTTTCACTTTCGGGAAAAATAGCATGCCAAAATTCAACTGCTTGCTACTCATCCCCAGAATATAAGATATGCATATTATTAGTAGATTTGGATAGAAAACACTCTGAAGTTTCTAAAACTGTTTGAATCATGTCTGTGAGAATAACAGAACTTATGTAGCAGGCAAAACCCTGAGGACAAACCATTCAGAATTTGTATTTTTTTGATGTCACTGTCTTTTCAATTAGATTTTTTAGAGACACCAGATTTCTAATGGACTTGCTTGCAGTTCCTACCGCTTCCACTGGATGTCACCAGTCCTTGGAAATCGGTTGAGGTTATTCCTTTGTGTAGTGAAGAAGTAGGGCTATCGTAAATGAGGGTCACATGAAGTAAATTTTTGGAGAGAGTCACGTTATGAAAAAAGTTGCGTCAGTTTGGTTTCTTTTTGTATTGAACACAGATCATCCCGTCTTCAAATTGATCGATTATTAACGTTTAAAAATACCTAACGTTGTATGACAAAAGTAGTTTGAAATGTTTTGGTAAATTTACATGTAACTTTTGATATATTTTGTAGTGACTTGGCGAAAGTTGGAAGCTGTGTTTTTCTGGATGAAACGGTCCAAATAAATTGACATTTTGGATATATATCGACGGAATTAATCGAACAAAAGGACCATTTGTGATGTTTATGGGACATATTGGAGTGCCAACAAAATAATTTTGTCAAAGGTAAGGCATGATTTATATTTTATTTCTGCGTTTTGTGTCGTGCTTGCAGTGTTGAAATATGCTACTCTGTTTGTTTACTGATGTGCTATCATCAGATAATAGCATCTTATGCTTTCGCCAAAAAGCTTTTTTGAAATCTGACATGTTGGCTGGATTCACAACGAGTGTAGCTTTAATTTGGTATCTTACATGTGTGATTTAATGAAAGTTTGATTTTTATATCATGTTATTTGAATATGGCGCGCTGTATTTTCCCTGGCTATTGGCCGGTGGGACGTTTGCGTCCCACCTGCCCCAGAGAAGTTAACAAGGACAACACACAGGTCTTTCCATCATTGTATGATTTTTTGTGTGCAAATTAACTTAAGCTTACAAACAATGTCAAATGTGATATAGTGAAGCACCTGAGTGAGCTGGGTGCGCAATTACGCAGGTACTTTCCCGAAACGGATGACACAAACAACTGGATTCGTTATCCCTTTCATGCCCTGCCTCCAGTCCACTTACCGATATCTGAACAAGAGAGCCTCATCAAAATGGCAACAAGCAGTTCTGTGAAAATATAATTTAATCAGAAGCCACTGCCAGAGTATCCTGCCTTGGCGAAGCGCGCTGTTAAGACACGGATGCCCTTTGCAACCACGTACCTATGTGAGAGTGGATTCTCGGCCCTCACTAGCATGAAAACTAAACACAGGCAGACTGTGTGTTGAAAATGATTTAAGACTGAGACTCTCTCCAATACAACCCAACATTGCAGAGTTATGTGCATCCTTTCAAGCCACCCTTCTCATTAACCTGTGGTGAGTTATTCACCATTTTCGATGAACAAATAAAGTTTTATATGTAAGATGGCTAAATAAAGAGCAAAATGATTGATTATTATTATATTATTATTTGTGCCCTGGTCCAATAAGAGCTCTTTGTCACTTCCCATGAGCCGGGTGGGAAGTGACAAAAACTCACAATCATTCTTATGTTTAATAAATGTATCTTATAGTGTTTGTGGCAGGCTTACAATGATGGCAAAACACAACATTTGAGAGTGCGCTGACCCTGGTGCTAGAGGGGGTACGCAGCTGGAGGTTGAATGCTTGAAGAGGTACGGGACTATAAAAAGTTTGGGAACCACTGCTGTAGAAGAAACTTGTCAGAAAGGAGAATACATGGTACAGTAGGTTGGTAGACAGTATAGATGTTTTATTTTGATGCCAGGTTGTATTGGACCCAAGTAATGAACCACCACTCTCCAAGGCTCTCACTTCCACTTGTTTACCACCAAGACAGTGTGTATGTGTGTGTGTGTGTGTGTGTGTGTGTGTGTGTGTGTGTGTGTGTGTGTGTGTGTGTGTGTGTGTGTGTGTGTGTGTGTGTGTGTGTGTGTGTGTGTGTGTGTGTGTACACAGGTGTTTGTGTGTGCATACGTTCTGTGGGAGTCATGGTGATGATCAACAGACCTAGTCAATACCTCTCTTAATGAAAGGAGAGGATAAGCAAGAAAATTACCAAGCAAATCAATAATTCATGTTTTGGGAATGACTGTGCACAGCAGTCACTGTGGAGTGTGCATGCCATCAGTTCATCTCTGACAGTTAGCACTGTGTATCTATCTGTAGGCTGTTGTGTAATTGGACAACTGGGTGCTTTGAAAAGTGTTTGAGTCCTGGTATACAGTATACAGTGGAACAGAGGTAACTACTTTCAGTCAATTCCCACTCAAATTTGAGAGCTCTCCAACATTGAGAGACTGATAGTCAATCATCATCATTATCATCATCACCACCACAACCATCACCACCATCACCACCACAACCATCATCACCACCACCACCACCATCATTATCATCATCATCCCCACCACCACCACCACCACAACCATCATCATCATCACTACCACCACAGCGATCATCATCATCACCACCACCACAACTATCATCATCATCACCACCACCACAACCATCATCATCACCACAACAACCATCATCATCATCATCATCCCCACCACCACAGCCATCATCATCATCACTACCACCACAACAACCATCATCATCATCATCATTCCCACCACCACCATCATCATCATCATCATCATCACCACCACAACTATCACCATCATCCTCATCATCACCACCACCACAACCATCATCATCATCATCACCACCACAACCATCATCATCATCATCACCACCACCACTATAACCATCATCATCATTAACAGAACCATCATCACAGCCATCATCATCATCATAATCGTCATCATCCCCATCACAACCATCACAGCAATCATCATCATCATCCCCACCACAGTCATCATCATCATCATCCCCACCACCACTACAACCATCATCATCCTCAAAACCACAGCCATCATCATAATCATCATCATCCCCACCACCACTACAACCACCACAACCATCATCACCACCACCACAGCCATCATCATCATCATCCCCACCACAACCATCATCATCATCATCACCACCACAACCATCACCATCATCATCACCACCACAGCCATCATCATCATTATCACCACCACAATCATCACCATCATTATCACCACCACAACCATCAACATCATCACCACCACAGCCATCATCATCATCACCACCACAGCCATCATCCTCATCATCACCACCACAGCCATCATCATCATCATAATCATCATCATCCCCATCACAACCATCACAGCAATCATCATCATCTTCACCACAACAACCATCATCATCATCATCATCATCATCACCACCACCACTACAACCATCATCATCCTCAAAACCACAGCCATCATCATAATCATCATCATCCCCACCACCACTACAACCACCACAACCATCATCACCACCACCACAGCCATCATCATCATCATCCCCACCACAACCATCATCATCATCATCACCACCACAACCATCACCATCATCATCACCACCACAGCCATCATCATCATTATCACCACCACAATCATCACCATCATTATCACCACCACAACCATCAACATCATCACCACCACAGCCATCATCATCATCACCACCACAGCCATCATCATCATCATCACCACCACAACCATCATCATCATCACCACCATTATCATCATCACCACCACCACCACCATAACCATCCTCATTATCACCACCACCATCATCATCAACATCCTATCTGAATCTCTAAGTGTGCAGCATGCATCAGAGATGTTTCCATGGTAATCTGCTGGTTTCTGCTGAGAAGGGGAAAAGAGGATGAATTCATCTTCCTAAGTAATAAAGGTACAGAAAAAAAGAGTATAAATAAAAAGCTCAGTGAATATCTCCCAGTGTGATTTATTCCTGCTCACTCTGTCACCACCTCCATTTGTCATGTCCACATCAGGTAAACACAGAGATGAGAACACACACACACACACCACTACTGTGATGGGGAGCATAACAAACACACCCCACTACTGTGATGGGGAGCATAACGAACAGACCCCACTACTGTGAAGGGGAGCATAACAAACACACCCCACTACTGTGATGGGGAGCATAACAAACACACCCCACTACTGTGATGGGGAGCATAACGAACAGACCCCACTACTGTGAAGGGGAGCATAACAAACACACCCCACTACTGTGATGGGGAGCATAACAAACACACCCCACTACTGTGATGGGGAGCATAACAAACACACCCCACTACTGTGATGGGGAGCATAACAAACACACCCCACTACTGTGATGGGGAGCATAACAAACACACCCCACTACTGTGATGGGGAGCATAACAAACACACCCCACTACTGTGATGGGGAGCATAACAAACACACCCCACTACTGTGAAGGCGAGCATAACAAACACACCCCACTACTGTGATGGGGAGCATAACAAACACACCACACTACTGTGATGGGGAGCATAACAAACACACCCCATTACTGTGAAGGGGAGCATAACAAACACACCCCACTACTGTGATGGGGAGCATAACAAACACACCCCATTACTGTGAAGGGGAGCATAACAAACACACCCCACTACTGTGATGGGGAGCATAACAAACACACCCCACTACTGTGAAGGGGAGCATAACAAACACACCCCATTACTGTGAAGAGGAGCATAACAAACACACCCCACTACTGTGATGGGGAGCATAACAAACACACCCCACTACTGTGAAGGGGAGCATAACAAACACACCCCACTACTGTGATGGGGAGCATAACAAACACACCCCACTACTGTGAAGGGGAGCATAACAAACACACCCCATTACTGTGAAGGGGAGCACAACAAACACACCCCACTACTGTGAAGGGGAGCATAACAAACACACCCCACTACTGTGATGGGGAGCATAACAAACACACCCCACTACTGTGATGGGGAGCATAACAAACACACCCCACTACTGTGAAAGGGAGCATAACAAACACACCCCACTACTGTGAAGGGGAGCATAACAAACACACCCCACTACTGTGATGGGGAGCATAACGAACAGACCCCACTACTGTGAAGGGGAGCATAACAAACACACCCCATTACTGTGAAGGGGAGCATAACAAACACACCCCATTACTGTGAAGGGGAGCATAACAAACACACCCCACTACTGTGATGGGGAGCATAACAAACACACCCCACTACTGTGATGGGGAGCATAACAAACACACCCCACTACTGTGATGCAATTAGCAGGAAAACACCGTTGTCAAAAGGGCACTGCATGTGCGAGCAGTTTCATGTGATAGATATGAAAATATCCCTTAGAAATTTTGAAAGAGACGAGATCTAACAGTCTACTTTGAAGCAACGTAAGACATGCCTCATGCCTCATCAATTAAGTACTGTATATGTTTTCAAAACGCATACTGCCTTCAGCTCATTGCTAAGTGGCGTTGATGATGAAGCCTGCTTTCCGTTTCCGTTTGAAGCCGTTTTCAAAACAACTGGGAACTCGTAAATCTCCGACTTCATTGTGTTCCAGACAACTGGGAAATGGGGAAAACGAGCTCTGACTAGGAAAAATAGTTTTGAACGGTTATCCAACTCGGAATTCCAACTCAGGAACTCAGGACCTTCCTAGAGGTCAGACTTTCCAACTTGAAGATCACTGACGTCATGATTTCCAAGAGTTCCCAGTTGTCTTGAAAGCACCGGCAGCAGCTCATGTGCTGTTACAGATTTTCCACTCAATGGCTCTGTATCTGTATGCCATAGGCATGTGATAAATAAGATACATAAAGAATATGACAATTTAATTCCACTAAATTATGCAAATTGACCTATAGACCGATAAGCATGACCAGTCAAATGTATTTATATCGACTGTTATTTCCATCAATAAATAGGCAAAATAAATTCTGAAAACCCTGACACACACACACACACACACACACACACACACACACACACACACACACACACACACACACACACACACACACACACACACACACACACACACACACACACACACACTCACACTCACACTCACACTCACACACAATCTATAAGGTTTTGTCATCCATTATCCCATTCCTCCTACAAAAAACCTTTCCACAGCTTGTGCTGACTCCAGGTATTATTCTACTAATTAACTGCCAATTTGACTGGTATTCGGAGTGTGGCTTTCTTCTTCTGTGTGAATGCAGATCAGATGTTCTCTTGGGTGATATTTGCAGGGTAAATATCAGAGGATATGGTTGTAGCCTAGCTACCATGGAGATGAGAGAAATCTCTGGAACACTCTGTGGGGTAACCCTGGAGATAGAACACTGGGGCTTTGATCTAAGCTTAGAGTCAACAGCTACAGCTTCCAAGGCTAATAAAGGTCTTTTGTAATCATTGTTCCCATAATATTTGTGTCCCAAAGTGCTCCATAAACATTGCGTGAAACATTGTACAATAGGTGGATAACCAAGAGGAGGTACAGACACAGCAGTGTTCATAAATTCTGGTCCTGGGGACCCACAAGGTGTGCATGATGTTGTACCAGCCAAGCTCGCTTAGCTCAAGGTGAACCAGATGTGTTAGAACTGATCTTCCAAGATGGCGTAGGAGTGGGATGTCTGTTTTGATTGTCTTGTCCCGTCCCTTGTATATATTGTTTTTACTTCGTAGATTTGTAATATTTGTAATCTCATTTTCAATCTATGGATTGAACATACACTCCTGCAACGTGCCTCACCCAATGTGGTATGGATCTGCTATTTTTTACACTTCAGAACCGGAACCCCCTTCAGGAGCTAGCCAGCTAACTAGCTACTAGCTAGTTAACTCTGACATCTGCCAGCCTCAGCACGGTCAACTCCTGCCAGCCTGCACTGAGTTGCAATCTACTGCAGAGATAGCCTGCAGAGTTCTGTCATACTATCCAGGTCTGTGCCCCAAAAAATTCAAGCTTCTACTTTAAAAATCCACCTTTCCAGAAATAAGTCTCTCACCGTTGCCGCTTGTTATAGACCCCCCTCAGTCCCCAGCTGTGCCCTGGACACCATATGTGAATTGATCGCCCCCCTTCTTTCTTCAGAGTTCGTACTGTTAGGTGACTTAAACTGGGACATCCTTAACACCCCGGCTGTCCTACAATCTAAGTTAGATGCCCTCAATCGCACACAAATGATCAAGGAACCTACCAGGTACAACCCTAAATCTGTAACCATGGGCACCCTCTTAGATATCATCCTGCCCAACTTAACCTCTAAATACACCTCTGATGTCTTCAACTAGGATCTCAGCAATCACTGCCTCATTGTCTGCGTGCGTAATGGGTCCGCAGTCAAACAACCACCCCTCATCACTGTCAAACGCTCCCTAAAACACTTCAGCGAGCAGGCCTTTCAAATCGACCTGGCCCGGGTATCCTGGAAGGATATTTACCTCATCCCGTCAGTAGAGGATGCCTGGTTGCTCTTCAAAAGTGCTTTCCTCTCCATCTTAAATAAGCAAGCCCCATTCAAAAAATGTAGAACTAAGAACAGATATAGCCCTTGGTTCACCCCAGACTTGACTGCCCTTGACCAGCACAAAAACATCCTGTGGCGTTCTGCATTAGCATCGAATAGCCCCCGCGATATGCAACTTTTCAGGGAAGTCAGGAACCAATATACTCAGTCAGTTAGGAAAGCTAAGGCTAGCTTTTTCAAACAGAATTTTGCTTCCTGTAGTACTAATTCCCAAAAGTTTTGGGACACTGTAAAGTCCATGGAGAATAAGAGCACCTCCTCCCAGCTGCCCACTGCACTGAGGATAGGAAACACTGTCACCACCGATAAATCTATGATAATCAATCAGTTCAATGAGCATTTTTCCACGGCTGGCCATGCTTTCCACCTGGCTACCCCTACCCTGGCCAACATCTCAGCACCCCCAGCAGCAACTTGTCCAAACGCCCCCCTTCACCCAAATCCAGACAGCTGATGTTCTGAAAGTACTGCAAAATCTGGATCCCTACAAATCAGCTGGGCTAGACAATCTGGACACACTCTTTCTAAAATTATCAGCTGAAGTTGTTGCAACCCCTATTACTAGCCTATTCAACCTCTCTTTCGCATCGTCTGAGATCCCCAAAGATTGGAAAGCTGCGGCGGTCATCCCCCTCTTCATAGGGGGACACACTCTAGACCCAAACTGTTATAAACCTATATGCATCCTGCTCTGCCTTTCTAAAATCTCCAAAAGCCAAGTTAATAAACAGATCACCAACCATTTCGAATCCCATCGTACCTTCTCCACCATCCAATCTGGTTTCCGAGCTGGTCATGGGTGCACCTCACCCACGCTCAAGGTCCTAAATTATATCATAACCGCTATCGATAAAAAACAGTACTGTGCAGCCGTCTGGCCATGGCTTTCGACTCTGTCAATCACCGCATTCTTATCAGCAGACTCAATAGCCTTGGTTTCTCAAATGACTGCCTCGCCTGGTTCACCAACTACTTATCTGATAGAGTTCAGTGTGTCAAATCGGAGGGCCTGTTGTCCGGACCTCTGGCAGTCTCTGGGGGTGCCACAGGGTTCAATTCTAGGGCCAACTCTTTTCTCGGTATATATCAATGATGTCGTTCTTGCTGCTGGTGATTCTCTGATCCACCTCAACGCAAATGACACCATTCTGTATACATCCGGCCCTTCTTTGGACACTGTGCTAACAAACCTCCAAACGAGCTTCAACACCATACAACACTCCTTCCGTATCCTCCAACTGCTTTTAAATGCTAGTAAAACTAAGTGCATGCTCTTCAACCGATTGCTGCCCGCACCCTCCCGCCCAAATAGCATCACTACTCTGGACGGTTCTGACCTAGAATATGTGGACAACTACAAATACCTATGTTCCGGGATTCTTCCGATGGCATCGAGGAGTACACCACATCAGTCACTGGCTTTATCAATAAGTGCATCGAGGACGTCGTCCCCACAGTGACTGTACGTACATACCCCAACCAGAAGCTATGGATTACAGGCAACATTCGCACCGAGCTAAAGGGTAGAGCTGCCGCTTTCAAGGTGCGGGACTCTAACCCAGAAGCTTACAAGAAATCATGCTATGCCCTGCGACGAACCATCAAACAGGCAAAGCGTCAATACAGGGCTAAGATTGAATCATACTACACCGGCTCCGACGCTCGTCTTATGTGGCAGGGCTTGTAAACTATTACAGACTACAAAAGGAAACACAGCCGCAAGCTGCCCAGTGACACGAGCCTACCAGATGAGCTAAATTACTTCTATGCTCGCTTCGAGGCAACCAACACCGAGGCATGCATGAGAGCATCAGCTGTTCCGGACGACTGTGTGATCATGCTCTCCGTAGCCGACGTGAGTAAGACTTTTAAACAGGTCAACATACACAAGGCTGCGGGACCAGACGGATTACCAGGACGTGTGCTCCGGGCATGTGCTGACCAACTGGCAGGTGTCTTCACTGACATTTTCAACATGTCCCTGATTGAGTCTGTAATACCAACATGTTTCAAGCAGACCACCATATTCCCTGTGCCCAAGAACACAAAGGCAACCTGCCTAAATGACTACAGACCCGTAGCACTCACGTCCGTAGCCATGAAGTGCTTTGAAAGGTTGGTCATGGCTCACATCAACAGCATTATTCCAGAAACCCTAGACCCACTCCAATTTGCATACCGCCCAAACAGATCCACAAGATGATGCAATCTCTATTGCACTCCACACTGCCCTTTCCCACCTGGACAAAAGGAACACTTATGTGAGAATGCTATTCTTTGAATACAGCTCAGTGTTCAACACCATAGTACCCTGAAAGCTCATCATTAAGCTAAGGATCCTGGGACTAAACACCTCCCTCTGCAACTGGATCCTGGACGTCCTGACGGGCCGCCCCCAGGTGGTGAGGCTAGGTAGCAACACATCTGCCACGCTGATCCTCAACACTGGAACTCCCCAGGGGTGCATGCTCAGTCCCCTCCTGTACTTACTCCCTGTTCTCCCACGACTGCATGGCCATGCACAACTCCAACACCATCATTAAGTTTGCAGACGACACAACAGTGGTAGGCCTGATCACCGACAACGACAAGACAGCCTATAGGGAGGAGGTCAGAGACCTGGCCGGGTGGTGCCAGAATAACAACCTATCCCTCAACGTAACCAAAACTAAGGAGATGATTGTGGACTACAGGAAAAGGAGGACCGAGCACGCCCCCATTCTCATCGACGGAGCTGTAGTGGAGCAGGTTGAGAGCTTCAAGTTCCTTGGTGTCCACATCAACAACAAACTAGAATGGTCCAAACACACGAAGACAGTCGTGAAGAGGGCACAACAAAGCCTATTCCACCTCAGGAAAATAAAAAGATCTGGCATGGGTCCTGAGATCCTCAAAAGGTTCTACAGCTGCAACATCGTGAGCATCCTGACTGGTTGCATCACTGCCCGGTACGGCAATTGCTCGGCCTCCGACCACAAGGCACTACAGAGGGTAGTGCGTACAGCCCAGTACATCACTGGGGACAAGCTGCCTGCCATCCAGGACCTCTACACCAGGCGGTGTCAGAGGAAATTGTCAAAGACCCCAGCCACCCCAGTCATAGACTGTTCTCTCTACTACTGCATGGCAAGCGGTACTGGAGTGCCAAGTCTAGGACAAAAAGGCTTCTCAACAGTTTTTACCCCCAAGCCATAAGACTCCTGAACAGGTAATCAAATGGCTACCCGGACTATTTGCATTGTGTGCCCCCCCAACCCCTCTTTTTTACACTGCTGCTACTCTCTGTTTATCATATATGCATAGTCACTTTAACTATACATTCATGTACATACTACCTCAATTGGGCCAACCAACCAGCGCTCCTGCACATTGGCTAACCGGGCTATCTGCATTGTGTCCCACCCACCAGCCGCCTTTTACGCTACTGCTACTCTCTGGTCATCATATATGCATAGTCACTTTAACCATATCTACATGTACATGCTACCTCAATCAGCCTGACTAACCGGTGTCTGTATGTAGCCTCGCTACTTTTATAGCCTGTATATAGCCTGTCTTTTTACTGTTGTTTTATTTCTTTACCTACTTATTGTTCACCTAATACCTTTTTTGCACTATTGGTTAGAGCCTGTAAGTAAGCATTTCACTGTAAGGTCTACCTACACCTGTTGTATTCGGCGCACGTGACAAATAAACTTTGATTTGATTTGATTTGTCTGGTTAGACTGTAAACTCTCCTTCCAGACTGACATTAAGCATCTCCAATCCAAAATTAAATCTAGAATCGGCTTCCTATTTCGCAACAAAGCCTCCTTCACTCATGCTGCCAAACATACCCTCGTAAAACTGACTATCCTTCCGATCCTTGACTTCGGCGATGTCATTTACAAAATAGCCTCCAACACTCTACTCAGCAAACTGGATGTAGTCTATCACAGTGCCATCCGTTTTATCACCAAAGCCCCATATACTACCCACCACTGCGACCTGTATGCTCTCGTTGGCTGGCCCTCACTACATATCTGTCACCAAACCCACTGGCTCCAGGTCATCTATAAGTCTTTGCTAGGTAAAGCCCAGCTCACTGGTCTCAGCTCACTGGTCACCATAGCAACACCCACCCGTAGCACGCGCTCCAGCAGGTATATTTCACTGGTCATCCCCAAAGCCAACACTTCCTTTGGCCGCATTTCCTTCCAGTTCTATGCTGCCAATGACTGGAACGAATTACAAAAATCTCTGAAGCTGGAGTCTTATATCTCCTGCTCTAACTTTAAGCATCAGCTGTCAGAGCAGCTTACCGATCACCGTACCTGTACACAGCCAATCTGTAAATAGCACACCCGACTACCTCATCCCAATATTATTGCTTACCCTTTTGCACCCCAGTATCTCTACTTGCACATCATCATCTGCACATCTATCCCTCCAGTATTAATGCTAAATTGTAATTATTTTTGCTTCTATGGCCTATTTATTGCTTACCTCCCTACTCTTCTACATTTGCACACACTGTACATAGATTTTTCGATTTTTTTTCTTCTTTTGTGTTATTGACTGCACGTTTGTTTATGTGTAACTATGTGTTGTTGTTTTTGTCGCACTGCTTTGCTTTATCTTGGCCAGGTCACAGTTGTAAATGAGAACTTGTTCTCAACTGGCCTACCTGGTTAATTAAAATTAAAATAATAAAATTAAAATAAATTAAAAACCAGAGTGCACCAAAAGACAAAACAACCCCTGGGAACACTGCTTTACACTGATCGCCGTCCTGTTGCAACAGAGTGCACTTAGCTCTGAGCAGTAGCTCTAAACTGATCTGAGTTCAGAGTTTAGTAAGGATGTTGAACTGTGAGCAGTAAAATTGTGCTGAAGCGAAGGATAAACCTCAGTCAGAGCAGCGTTGGCGTGTGTTAAACCTCTGGGATCAGCCTGTCAGATCTACACTGCCTGACTGAAGACGCACACACACACAGTTTAGTTTAGAGAGAATGTATCTACAGTACCAGTCAAAAGTTTGGACACACATACTCATTCAAGGGTTTTTCTTTCTTTTTACTATTTTCTACCTCCCCCTCCAACTCTCCAATGGCTCAGACAATGTCAGTCTCACAGGGCTTAGACTCCACTGAAAATATTTTGCTCACACACACACACACACACACACACACACACACACACACACACACACACACACACACACACACACACACACACACACACACACACACACACACACACACACACACACACACACACACACACACACACACAAAAATGCCTGAAGGTTACAGGTGGAAAAGAACAATGTTCAAATCAATGTTCAAACTGCATAAATGCATAAATGATAAACAAATCAACTACTTTCCTTGGAGTTAGTCCACTTTGACGGAGTCCTATCAGATGAGATTGTTGATAATAATACTGTATTACAGCAGCAGGTGGTATGATTCATTACTATGGCCTTTGTTTCCTCATGCTAATTGCATAAGCACATAGATAAGGGACTTCAGTTAACAGCTTACAAAACCCTTGTGTTGTGTGTGTGTGTGTGTGTGCACACGTGTCTCTCTCTCTCTCTCACTCTCTCTCTTACTCTCTGTGTGCATGAGTGTGTGTGTGTGTGTGTGTGTGTGTGTGCATGTGCCTCTCTGTGTGTGTGCGTCCCTGTGTGTGTGTGCGTGTCTCTGTGCAGTATGTGTGTGTGCGCACACATTGTCTTTGAATGTGTGTTTATGTAAAAGTGTGTCACACACGTACACATCGATTCTGTATTGTAGATATGTGATAGTAGAGTAGTGGCCTGAGGGAACACACTTTATGTGTTGTGTAAAGTGTTATGAAATGTAATGTCATGTAATATTTTAAATTGTATAAAACTGCCTTAATGTTGCTGGACCACAGGAAGAGTAGCTGCTGCCTTGACAGGAACTAATGAGGATCCTTAATAAACCCCAGGAAGAGTAGCTGCTGCCTTGGCAGGAACTAATGGAGATCCTTAATAAACCACAGGAAGAGTAGCTGCTGCCTTGGCAGGAACTAATGGAGATCCTTAATACACCACAGGAAGAGTAGCTGCTGCCTTGGCAGGAACTAATGGAGATCCTTAATACACCACAGGAAGAGTAGCTGCTGCCTTGGCAGGAAATAAACCACGGGAAGAGTAGCTGGTGCCTTGGCAGGAACTAATGAGGATCCTTAATAAACCACAGGAAGAGTAGCTGCTGCCTTGGTAGGAAATAAACCACAGGAAGAGTAGCTGCTGCCTTGGCAGGAACTCATGGGGATCCTTAATAAACCACAGGAAGAGTAGCTGCTGCCTTGGCAGGAAATAAACCACAGGAAGAGTAGCTGCTGCCTTGGCAGAAACTAATGAGGATCCTTAATAAACCCCAGGAAGAGTAGCTGCTGCCTTGGCAGGAACTAATGAGGATCCTTAATAAACCCCAGGAAGAGTAGCTGCTGCCTTGGCAGGAAATAAACCACAGGAAGAGTAGCTGCTGCCTTGGCAGGAACTAATGGGGATACTTAATAAACCCCAGGAAGAGTAGCTGCTGCCTTGGCAGGAAATAAACCACAGGAAGAGTAGCTGCTGCCTTGGCAGGAACTAATGGGGATACTTAATAAACCCCAGGAAGAGTAGCTGCTGCCATGGCAGGAACTAATGGGGATCCTTAATAAATATAAATACAAATACACTGTCTAGGGCAATATTATACCCACCTCTCTCTGCTCCATCCTATGATTCCATCTGAAGTGTGGATTATCAGGGCTAATCTGGAGAGATTAGAAATCTGTGGCACACGTTTAATGAGATTACAGAACGATATCACCCTCAGTGTCTCACAGGGGCAGATAAGAGGACACCCGCAGTGCTGGACTGGCTCCTCCATGCCTCCAGACAGCTCTCATCCATCCTGATCCTGATCCAGACAGACAGACAGACAGACAGACAGACAGACAGACAGACAGACAGACAGACAGACAGACAGACAGACAGACAGACAGACAGACAGACAGACAGACAGACAGACAGACAGACAGACAGACAGACAGACAGACAGACAGACAGCAGAACTCTAATAGCCCTTTGATCTGAGCTGCTGACTAGGAAGGAAACCAATACAGGGAGAGGGGGATAAATGTCAGGGTGTCTGTCTGTTCTGGAAAGGCAGAACTAATACACAGGGACTGGTGAGAAAAATAAACACGTTTTAGTTTAAATGAATGGATTATGCTGTCAGAGTGTGGTGAATTGAACTGAACTGATGCAGCAGGTGCTGGTATTCCTGTTCAATAGGCTGACAGTTTGTTGAGCATCTATTGGTGGTAATTACACATACAACAATATACCTCCCTGGATTTAGAACGCACTCTCTCCATCTTATGTGTCACACAGACTAATAGAGAGACAGAGAGCCGATAGAGAACTCAGCATTTTAACACTAGAACTGCCAAGACGGTCAATCTGACCGTTTTACATTTTGTTGAAACTTCACTTCAATAAAACCTTGAACCCACCTGTCCCTGACTTTTCCTAAGTATGTATATTTACACTCTAGCAGTACTTCAAAATAAATATCATAAAAGAATAAAACTTGAGCATTTCTTCCTCAAAGCACCATGAGGATCAAAATGTCCATATGCATATTTAACAGTAGGCTGGAATAGCCAGGCCTTGACGAGTAGCCTACCAATAGCCACCAGTCTAATAAATCCATTTACTATACACAATCATAAAGAAATCCATTAATATTTCATTTAAGAAGGTCATAAAAAACATGACACTAACGCAATTTACTTCAAAAGAAAAGAATACCATGTTTCAGTTATATTTATCTGTGTGTAGTAGCCGAGGCTACAGTATATCCTTTGGCTGAGCCATGGCCATGAAGTCAACTTGTTCATTTAGCTGACATCACACGCTTATATTCCCCTGCCATACCACAGTTAACCACATATATTTTACAGTAAGAATATAATGGAATGTAACAGAAAATATATTTTTCCCAAATGGCTATTGCTGATTGCCGCCAGTACTCACATGAGGAACACGTGGAAAAAGTTGTCTTTGTATAATTGTTTGTTTGTTTGCATAACTAGGTTAACTAGAAACCTTTGCAATACCCTAACGGAAAGAGTAGATTCAATCAAAACATCGGGTCTGCATGGACCTCTGTAGGATTATATGACAAAATGCTATTTGGTAAACTCCTTGCTTCTTTGTCAATGCACGCTGCGCTGGTCATCAGTCCCTTCATTTTCAATTGATAATATTGTCATCCATCAGACTATTGTACATTTAATCTTGTCTTTAGGCCACATCTATTATTATATGTGGGAAATTAGTTTCCATATATTTTAAGTGTAGTTTAGATATGTCATTTAGCTGTGCAGGCAACTATTTTCTTATGTCAGAAAATACAATAATGTCTATTTTAAAACCTATTTACAGTCTATGCACTTCTGGATAAATCAATACATTTTCTGACTGATTAAAATTGACATTTGTTATGGTTTCTTATGACTTATTTTAACATAATCAATGCATTTATTTAGCAATTTATTATTTATTATGGAATTATTACACAATTGAAATATCAACAGTCAGAATGACAATCATGGCCATTCTGGTAGTTATGGAATTCCAGTGTTCTGAGTGTTAAGGCAAGGCTCTATTCACCTCCAGACAGACTTTGCACACATGATATCCATGGCCATTCTCTTGGATGCAGTAGACCATAGCCTCTCAGATATCAGCTATGGAGAGACGGAGAGGAGGGGATGTCAACCCTGATAACCTGCTCTTTAATCCATTTCATACACTACATGACCAACATCTCATTCCAAAATCATGTGCATTAACATGGAGTTGGTCCGTCCTTTGCTGCTATATCAGCCTCCACTCTTCCAGGAAGGCTTACCACTAGATGTTGGAACATTGCTGCAGGGACTTGCTTCCATTCAGCCACAAGAGGATTAGTAAGGTCGGGCACCGATGTTGGGCGATTAGGCCTGGCTCACAGTCGGTGTTCAAATCAAATCAAATCAAATTGTATTTTTATCATGCACCAATTACAACAGGTGTAGACCTTACCGTGAAATGCTTATTTACAAGCCCTTAACCAACAATGCAGTTCAAGAAATAGAGTTAAGAAAAAATTTACTAAATAAACTAAAGTAAAAAAGATTATAAAAAAAGAACACAAGACAATTACATAACAATAACGAGGCTACAGGGGGTACCAGTACCGAGTCAATGTGTGGGGGTACAGGTTAGTCGAGGTCATTTGTAAAATGACTATGCATAGACAATAAACAGCGAGTAGCAGGGGGGTGGCCATTTCATTAATTGTTCAGCAGTCTTATGGCTTGGGGGTAGAAGCTATTAAGGAGCATTTTGGCCCTAGACTAGGCGCTCCGGTACCGCTTGCCGTGCGGTACCAGAGAGAACAGTCTATGACTTGGGTGACTGGAGTCTTCGACAATTTTTTGGGTCTCTGACACCGCATAGTATATAGGTCCTGGATGTCAGGAAGCTTGGTCCCAGTGATATACTGGACCGTACGCACTACACTCTGTAGCGCCTTATGGTCAGATGCCGAGCAGTTGCCATACTTGGAGGTGATGCAACTGGTCAGGATGCCCTCGATGGTGAAGCTGTAGAACCTTTTGAGGATCTGGGGACCCAGGCCAAATCTTTTCAGTCTCCTCCTTCACAACTGTCTTGGTGTGTTTGGACCATGATAGTTTGTTGGTGATGTGGACACCAAGGAACTGCAAAAACTCGACCCGCTCAACTACGGCCCCGTCAATGTTAATGGGGGCCTGTTCGGCTCTCCTTTTCCTATAGTCCACGATCAGATCCTTTGTCTTGCTCAAATTGAGGGAGAGGTTGGTGTCCTGGCACCACACTGCCAGGTCTCGGATCTCCTCCCTATAGGCTGTCTCATCGTTGTCGGTGATCAGGCCTACCACTGTTGTGTCATCTGCAAACTTAATGATGGTGTTGGAGTTGTGGAATGGACTGAAATGAATGCTGCAAATGTCACTTTTTGGGGGACCCAAGCAAACTCACATAGACATGTTAGTTATAGATCTGTCATTTTCATTGAAATCAAGTCTAAGAAGTGGTAGATATGTTATAGGTGCACTATTTCTATGTTTCCCGTGCTTAAGTTGCATTTTTGCGTCTTTTACTTTCAGTTTTGTACACCAGCTTCAAACAGCTGAAAATACAATATTTTTCGTTATGGAAAATATATTTCACAGCGGTTTATATGGTACAATGATTCTCTACACTATACTTGCTTGTTTTGTCATATCAGGTTTCAGGTAAGACCCAAATGCAGACTGTGTTGAAGTAACAATGTTTATTACAGCAACAGGGGCAGGCAAACGACAGGCCAAGGTAGGCAGGGGTCGATAATCCAGAGTAGTGTGGCAAAGGTACAAGACGGCAGGCAGGCTCAGAGTTAGGTCAGGCAGAGGTCGGTAATCCAGAGTAGGGGCAAAGGTACAAGACGGCAGGCAGGCTCAGAGTTAGGTCAGGCAGAGGTCGGTAATCCAGAGTAGGGGCAAAGGTACAGGACTGCAGGCAGGCTCAGAGTTAGGTCAGGCAGAGGTCGGTAATCCAGAGTAGGGGCAAAGGTACAGGACTGCAGGCAGGCTCAGAGTTAGGCCAGGCAGAGGTCGGTAATCCAGAGGAGGGGCAAAGGTACAGGACTGCAGGCAGGCTCAGAGTTAGGTCAGGCAGAGGTCGGTAATCCAGAGTAGGGGCAAAGGTACAGGACTGTTACAATTCCAATGGTGAGATGAAGGAGTCAGGTGCAGAGAGCAGGGAGTTCCGAGCAAGTGGAATTTATTATTTCAACCAGAAATAATCAAATGAGACGGCTACGCCACACAACAAAGGGCGCGTCAAAAATACAGTCCAACATATATAGGACAGAATCCACTATCTAAATCACCACCACCAAAAAACAGAATAACAAGCCCGCACAAAACCCAGCGGGCTTACTTCCCTTAAATAACCAACCCACAAAACTAAACTCAAAACAGGTGCACCCAATCAGCCCAAACTAACAGAAACAAAAGGAAAAGAAATCGATGGCAGCTAGTAGGCCGGTGACGACGACCGCCGAGCGCCGCCCGAACGGGAAGAGGCACCATCTTCGGCGGGACTCGTGACACACACTTTGTTATTGTGCACGCTACTTGCGTGTCAGGCCCTCTGCGTGTCAGGCCCTCTGCGTGTCAGGCCCTCTGCGTGTCAGGTGAAACAGATCAGGGCGTGACATGTCACATAAACTGAAATTAGGTGAACTATTAACATTTTAGCAACCAGGAAATGGCGGAGCGATTTCTGTATAGTGCATCTTTAAGTAACAAAACAAGAAAGGGAAAAGTGCTTGTATTGGTACCAAAATGTCCTGACTCATGACAACCACACTTTGTTACTGTGCACACTACTGCATAATATCCAATGAATTGAAGCCTTTGTAAGCCAAATGTGTGACATTGGCGCTATTCCAAATGCGAAAGAAATGACAGACACTCTTGAGAGAAACCAAATTAAACAAGTTTTGTGAACTGCACAACACATCACAAAAGGCCTGTGTCAGGCCTTCTGCGTGTCAGGCCCTCTGCGTGTCAGGCCCTCTGCGTGTCAGGCCCTCTAGTGGTCCACTCTGAAGTGGTGCTTTGTTTATTTGTTTTCTGTCAGAAGTGTGCATGTCAAAAGTGTGATGTCAGCTGTATCAAACTGCATGTTATGGTGTCGTGTCTGTCAAGTTCTTTGCTGACTCCACCCTGTGTTGGAAATTGTGTGTGTGTGTGTGTACAGTATATGTTCAGTGCTGACTGTCCTGTTCATAACCACTGTGACCTTTCATCTCTGTCAGTGGTATGAGTGACAGATAGGGACATCTCCAAGCCATGGAGTAGGCGACCCAGAACCCTCTGCTCTCCCAAAGGATCGTGGGGGGTGGACGGCCAGTGTACCCTGAGTGGGATTAAGTGGAAGTCTTTCACCTTCCTCTTATACCCCTCTATAATCCCTCCTCTCATACCCCTCTATTATCCCTCCTCTCATACCCCTCTATTATCCCTCCTCTCATACCCCTCTATTATCCCTCCTCTCATACCCCTCTATTATCCCTCCTCTCATACCCCTCTCATACCCCTCTATTATCCCTCCTCTCATACCCCTCTATTATCCCTCCTCTCATACCCCTCTATTATCCCTCCTCTCATACCCCTATATTATCCCTCCTCTCATACCCCTCTATTATCCCTCCTCTCATACCCCTCTATTATCCCTCCTCTCATACCCCTCTATTATCCCTCCTCTCATACCCCTCTATTATCCCTCCTCTCATACCCCTCTATTATCCCTCCTCTCATACCCCTCTATTATCCCTCCT
This sequence comes from Salvelinus alpinus, assembly GCF_045679555.1. Taxonomy (NCBI): domain Eukaryota; kingdom Metazoa; phylum Chordata; class Actinopteri; order Salmoniformes; family Salmonidae; genus Salvelinus; species Salvelinus alpinus. The sequence goes on along the minus strand of NC_092086.1, from coordinate 31,149,141 downwards.
CTCATACCCCTCTATTATCCCTCTTCTCATACCCCTCTATTATCCCTCCTCTCATACCCCTCTATTATCCCTCCTCTCATACCCCTCTATTATCCCTCCTCTCATACCCCTCTATTATCCCTCCTCTCATACCCCTCTATTATCCCTCCTCTCATACCCCTCTATTATCCCTCCTCTCATACCCCTCTATTATCCCTCCTCTCATACCCCTCTATTATCCCTCCTCTCCTACCCCTCTATTATCCCTCCTCTCCTACCCCTCTATTATCCCTCCTCTCATACCCCTCTATTATCCCTCCTTTTCTACCCCTTTGTCACACCTCCTCTCATACCCCTCTATTATCCCTCCTCTCATACCCCTCTATTATCCCTCTTCTCATACCCCTCTATTATCCCTCCTCTCATACCCCTCTATTATCCCTCCTCTCATACCCCTCTATTATCCCTCCTCTCATACCCCTCTATTATCCCTCCTCTCCTTCATCTGCACTGATGTGACTGGACTGGACAGCTGTAAGCAAGACTCATCTATCTATTTTCCAATTGGTGTAAAACATATATTGAGTTATCTTAGATTCATTCTGGGGATTTTTAGGAAGTGAAATAGGCTTCCATGTCTACAGTGACTCATGAGGGACAAACATCATTAACCATATGCAGAATCGGTCAGGAAACACACCTCCAAGACTGAAATCTCAATTTTCTAATGAACAACAGAAAAACACGTGCCAATCGGCATGTTCAGTGGCTCTTTAAAGTGAACATTGTTCAATGACTATGTACATAGGGCAGCAGTCTCTAAGGTCTATAAGGTGTAGGGTTGAGAACCGGTTGAGTGTGTGTGACAATAAAACACAAACACACACACACACACACATGTATATACAGTGGGGAGAAGAAGTATTTGATACACTGCCGATTTTGCAGGTTTTCCTACTTACAAAGCATGTAGAGGTCTGTAATTTTTTATCATAGGTACACTTCAACTGTGAGAGACGGAATCTAAAACAAAAATCCAGAAAATCACATTGTATGATTTTTAAGTAATTAATTTGCATTGATCACCTACCAACATTATCCTATTTACACTTTGTAGTACATTTTGACACGATAACTGTTTCTGACTCACATCAATGCCACAAGCTGTTTTCAAAAGGGATTTCTTTTTTTGGGGGGGATGTGCGTGTATTGTTTGGTATTGTTAGCTATTACTGCACTGTTGGAGCGAGGAACATAAGCATTTTGATACACTTACTAACATCTGCAAAATATGTGTATGTGACAAATCAAATTAGAAATTCTGATTTGATTTACATTGGATAGGTGCAGTGAAATGTGTTGTTTTGCAGGGTCAGCCATAGTAGTACAGTACCCCTGGTGCCAGTGGCGATTTTAGCATGTAAATCTTGGTGGGGCAAAAAAAGAAAGAAAGTGGGATGCAGACTTCTCATCCTGTGTCTCCCTAACCTGTTGCCACTCCCCCAGTGCTCTCTACCTCTGTGTATGGGCATGTGATTGTGTGAGTGGAGACAGGTGTGCTGGAGGCAGAACAGATCCCCACCAGCTGCAACCTGTTCCATAATCAAGACCTCTACAAATACTGCATGCTGCCACTTCCTCGCTGCCAGATTGTAATCTCTGCTCAGTCAGTCTACGTTTCAAGCTGTTTGTGCCTGCATAGAGCTTGTTATCCTGTTGTGCCTGTTTTCCCTAGCCTGATGCTGCTTTTCTCTCCGCTACAGTTCCGTCCACTCTGCCTCTGGTCCCTGTCCCCAGTCCCTCGTCTTGTCAGTCCTGCTTCCCTGCCCTGGAGCCCCCACTCTACGGTTTCCTTGGATTCCACTCCAGAGCTGCTTACCCTGCCCTCACTCCCCTAGCCCCAGCCTCAGCCCCTGGTTCCCTGCTACCCGCCCAAGCCTCCCCTGGCCTGCACCCCATCTCCCCCCCGCTGTTCAATAAATACCTTAGTTACCTTATCCCTGTCAACTCGTCTGAGTCTGCACTTGCGTTCACCTGCTCCACCACGCTTAACAAATTCAGAACGTGGGCCGTTCTTACAGTGTTGTCCCTGTACACCAAGTTAGAACCGTAGGATAAATCAAGTGGGCATATAAGCAGACAATGAAAGCATTTACAATATTCAATGATTAGATTTCTCTATAACAGGTTATAGGTCACAGTCAGAACAGTAGGTGAAATTAAGAGGTGTAAATATACAAAATTAGAGTGGCTTGCTAAAGTATTCACCCCCTTGGCATTTTTCCTATTTTGTTGCCTGACAACTTCTAATTAAAATAGATGGGGGGGGGTTTGTATCATTTGATTTACACAACATGCCTACCGCCTACAACTTGAGTGTGCATAACTATTCACCCCCCCCAAAGTCAATACTTTGTAGAGCCACCTTTGCAGCAATTACAGCTGCAAGTCTCTTGGGGTATGTCTCTAAGCTTGGAACATCTAGCCACTGGGATTTTTGCCCATTCAAGGCAAAACTGCTCCAGCTCCTTCAAGTTGGATGGGTTTCCCTGGTGTACAGCAGTCTTTACGTTTACAGATTCTCAATTGGATTGAGGTCTGGGCTTTGACTAGGCCATTCCAAGATATTTAAATGTTTCCCCTTAAACCACTCTGGTTGCTTTAGCAGTATGCTTAGGGTCATTGTCCTGCTGGAAGGTGAACCTCTGTCCCAGTCTGAAATCTCTTGAAGACTGAAACAGGTTTCCCTCAAGAATTTCCCTGTATTTAGCTCCACCAATCACTCCTTCAATTCAAACCAGTTTCCCAGTCCCTGCCGATGAAAAACATTCCCACAGCATGATGCTGCCACCACCATGCTTCACTGTTGGGATGGTGTTCTCAGGGTGATGAGAGGTGTTGGGTTTGTGCCAGACATAGCATTTTCCTTGATGGCCAAAAAGCTCAATTTTAGTCTCATCTGACCAGAGTACCTTCTTCCATATGTTTGGGGAGTCTCCCACATGCCTTTTGGCAAACACCAAACGTCTTTGCTTATTTCTTTCTTTATGAAATGGCTTTTCTGGCCACTTTTCCGTAAAGCCCAGCTCTGTGGATTGTACAGCTAAAGTGGTCCTATGGACAGATACTCCAATCTCCGCTGTGGAGCTTTGCAGCTCCTTCAGGGTTATCTTTGGTATCTTTGTTGCCTCTCTGATTAATGCCCTCCTTGCCTAGTCTGTGAGTTTTGGCAGGTTGGTTGTGGTACCATATTCTTTTCATTTTTTTAATAATGGATTTAATGGTGCTCCGTGGGATGTTCAAAGTTTCTGATATTTTTTTATAACCCAATCCTGATCTGTACTTCTCCACAACTTTGTCCCTGGCCTGTTTGGAGAGCTCATTGGTGTCATGACGTTGCCCTCTTTGGGTAAGAATCCAGCTACGAACTGGTCCGTTTGTTACAACTTGGGAAAACTCATGGGAGACGGTGCGGCCACATTACCATAACGCTGTTTATATAATAGCCTCAGATATGAGGTTTACATCTAAATGTTGTATGAGATGAATGAGTGAGGATGATACTGTTTGTAAAATTGTGTAATGTGATTTTGGACTGTTTAATGAAGGAAACTCCAATTCCCTTTTGAGTTGAACTAAATCAGAGGACCGCCCATGAGCCCAGTTAGGGTCAGGCATCCTGGGACAAGCCCTTTTCTGAAACTTCTGAATAAAACCCCAACTTTGAGAAATTCTCAACAGACCATGTTTTTATCCATTACGGGAGGACAAAGGTTGCAGACCATTGCTGAATCTTTTAACCATACAACGTGGTTAAACTCTTAGACTATCGATACCGACAGAATAAGAACAAGTCTTTGATATTAATTACTAGTCTGCAGCTAGGAATTCGGTATCATTGAACGCGAAGAACGACAACCGCCGAAACATCCATTCTACAACAACACGAATGAATGTCACTCTGAACTACCCATGACAGAGAGAAAGAGAGAGGACGGAAACTCCCCAACAGAAACTAACTTTTCAACAGCGATCAAGACGACACACTGAGTGTAAATATATATATTGATTGCAATTATTCCAGAATAAGTGAGCGTTCATGTGCAAAGGATTAGCATTTCAATTGTTATAATTATCAACTTTGTAGTGTCTCATCTCAGTTGACCCCCACTTCCCTTTTTGTCCACCAAGCCGTGATACCGGTTTATCCCACTAGGGAAACTCCGTTATCATTTCCTTGTAACTATAAACTGTTTGTTTATGCATTTCTGTGAATTACTTAGTTAGTAAATAAATGATTTAAGACAATTGGAAGTATGGATGTATGGATGACTCATAGTGAAGACTGGGTTCGTGCAGATAACCAACAATTTACGACGTTTGGAATGAGACTAACGTGAGGTAAAGTAAATCATTAATTAATTTGAAGACTAATTGATCAGATATAAAATATCTGAAAGGTTATATTTGGAAATGATAACTTTGTAATCTGAATATTTTCCTTGGTGCCCAGACTTCCTAATTAATGACAGTTACATGATTAATCAGTTTAATCGCGTAATACTAATTACAGAGAATCTTTGATAAAAACTAAAAGTCTTCATTTAATGATAGTAAAGACACGACATTGGTCTTCAGCGTGCTGCTTGCTTAATGGGGTTGCAGACTCTGGGGCCTTTCAGAACAGGTGTGTATATATATATATATATATACAGTGGGGAGAACAAGTATTTGATACACTGCCGATTTTGCAGGTTTTCCTACTTACAAAGCATGTAGAGGTCTGTAATTTTTATCATAGGTACACTTCAACTGTGAGAGACGGAATCTAAAACAAAAATCCAGAAAATCACATTGTATGATTTTTAAATAATTAATTTGCATTTTATTGCATGACATAAGTATTTGATCACCTACCAACCAGTAAGAATTCCGGCTCTCACAGACCTGTTAGTTTATCTTTAAGAAGCCCTCCTGTTCTCCACTCATTACCTGTATTAACTGCACCTGTTTGAACTCGTTACCTGTATAAAAGACACCTGTCCACACACAATCAAACAGATTCCAACCTCTCCACAATGGCCAAGACCAGAGAGCTGTGTAAGGACATCAGGGATAAAATTGTAGACCTGCAAAAGGCTGGGATGGGCTACAGGACAATAGGCAAGCAGCTTGGTGAGAAGGAAACAACTGTTGGCGCAATTATTAGAAAATGGAAGAAGTTCAAGATGACGGTCAATCACCCTCGGTCTGGGGCTCCATGCAAGATTTCACCTCGTGGGGCATCAATGATCATGAGGAAGGTGAGGGATCAGCCCAGAACTACACGGCAGGACCTGGTCAATGACCTGAAGAGAGCTGGGACCACAGTCTCAAAGAAAACCATTAGTAACACACTACGCCGTCATGGATTAAAATCCTGCAGCGCACGCAAGGTCCCCCTGCTTAAGCCAGTGCATGTCCAGGCCTGTCTGAAGTTTGCCAATGACCATCTGGATGATCCAGAGGAGGAATGGGAGAAGGTCATGTGGTCTGATGAGACAAAAATAGAGCTTTTTGGTCTAACTCCACTCGCCGTGTTTGGAGGAAGAAGAAGTATGAGTACAACCCCAAGAACACCATCCCAACCGTGAAGCATGGAGGTGGAAACATCATTCTTTGGGGATGCTTTTCTGCAAAGGGGACAGGACGACTGCACCGTATTGAAGGGAGGATGGATGGGGCCATGTATCGCGAGATCTTGACCAACAACCTCCTTCCCTCAGTAAGAGCATTGAAGATGGGTCGTGGCTGGGTCTTCCAGCATGACAACGACCCGAAACACACAGCCAGGGCAACTAAGGAGTGGCTCCGTAAGAAGCATCTCAAGGTCCTGGAGTGGCCTAGCCAGTCTCCAGACCTGAACCCAATAGAAAATCTTTGGAGGGAGCCGAAAGTCCGTATTGCCCAGCGACAGCCCCGAAACCTGAAGGATCTGGAGAAGGTCTGTATGGAGGAGTGGGCCAAAATCCCTGCTGCAGTGTGTGCAAACCTGGTCAAGAACTACAGGAAACGTATGATCTCTGTAATTGCAAACTAAGGTTTCTGTACCAAATATTCAGTTCTGCTTTTCTGATGTATCAAATACTTATGTCATGCAATAAAATGCAAATTAATTACTTAATGATCATACAATGTGATTTTCTGGATTTTTGTTTTAGATTCCGTCTCTCACAGTTGAAGTGTACCTATGATAAAAATTACAGACCTCTACATGCTTTGTAAGTAGGAAAACCTGCAAAATTGTCAGTGTATCAAATACTTGTTCTCCCCACTGTATATAATATAATATATATATATATATATATATTGAGATCATGTGACACTTACATAAAGTCCACCTGTGTGCAATCTAACTAATTATGTGACTTCTGAAGGTAATTGGTTGCACCAGATCTTATTTAGGGGCTTCGTAGCAAAGGGGGTGAATACATATGCACACACCACTTTTTTGTATTTATAAAAAATAATAATAATAATTGAAACAAGTTATTTTTTTCATTTCACTTCACCAATTTGGACTATTTTGTGTATGTCCATTACATGAAATCCAAATAAAAAGAAATTTAAATGACAGCTTGTAATGCAACAAAATTTGAAAAACGCCAAGGGTGATGAATACTTAAGGGGGATGAATCATTTTGTGAGGCACATGGGTTACTAACATCTTACTACACAACATACACTTAGTATTACTTTCTTTGCTACAGTATACATATCTCCCTGGCATATTACAGAATTTATGAAGCAGCATACAATACATTTTTGGACTCACATTGTTGTGCTCGGCTCACTTGAACAGGAAGGTGGCAAGTTAACAGTTTTGAGAGCGGCACAAATCACGCTTCGTTGACATCATGTTGAATGTTTATCATTTTAAACTTGGAAAAGAGCCCCTTAATCCCAGATTTGGGACCAAACAGTCACTGTCACTGATTTCTTCCCAACCACTCGTTGAATTTGCGATTTCCAACTTCTTGTGTAATGTTTATGTCCAATGGCCGATGCGTTTTATCTACAGTATAATTTATCTTCATTATTTATCTTCATATGACAAGGATTAAAAAGATTTGCCAGTAGATTGTCGACTTGATTCATGATGTTCATGATGACGCTAGCTAAGATTGTGAAAGTATGACGTCGACATGATCAGTCCTATCAAAGCTACTGTACATATAACGTGATTTGACGTAATTTTATATGTGGCCAATGACCTTGAGCCTTCTTGAATGGGCACTTCTATGGCAGCAGCCGAAGGGCTAGAATTTTCAATGTCGCCTCTTACACTTCGCAGTGACGTAAAGTCCCCATGAGTGATAGAACACTGAGCCAATCACAACGCAATGCTCCATATTTTCTGCTGGCTTGCCCCACCACCACAGAAAGCACTGAGCTAGGCTGAAACACCTGCATTTTGGAGCTGCCTTACTCAAGAAAACCATGTTTGTATGTGGCTTTATTAACTCAATTATATTATTTTTTACATTGTTTGCAAACTGATATGTGACATGTATTAATGCCAAAATAACACGCAAAAGAGGCAACCCCCCCCCCCCCCCCCACACACAAAAAAATACATTTTTTTTATACATTTGGGGCTCAAAACAGGTGGGGCTCTTCCCTGAATGACGGTTGGCCGATGCCTGGCGCAAATCAGGGTTAAGTGCCTTGCTCAAGTGCACTTCGACAGATTGTTTTCACTCTAAACCCAGTGAACCCACGGAATCATAGAACAGTATAATAAGCAGGTTATATACACCCCATGGAACAAACACACACCAGACAGCAATTACCTACACTGCATGGGAGAAAGATGACTAAGGAAGCAGTGTGTCACGTTCTGACCATAGTGCTTATGTGTTTTGCTTGTTTTAGTGTTGGTCAGGACGTGAGCTGGGTGGGCATTCTATGTTGTGTGTCTAGTTTGTCTGTTTCTGTGTTCAGCCTAATATGGTTCTCAATCAGAGGCAGCTGTCAATCGTTGTCCCTGATTGAGAATCATATATAGGTGGCTTGTTTTGTGTTGGGATTTTGTGGGTGGTTGTTTCCTGTGTCAGTGTTTGTGCCACACGGGACTGTGACGGTTAGTTCGTTTGTTATTTTGTATAGTGTCTTGTCTTCGTGTATATTAAATCATGGAAACTTACCACGCTGCACATTGGTCCTCCGATCCTTCTCGCCTCTCCTCGTCCGAGGAGGAGGAAGAGCTAGACTGCCGTTACACAGTGAGAATCTTAGAAACCCAGCCAGGCCTGAAAAACTACATCTCAAGCCACATATTGAAGTACAGCCCTGAGGTTCAGGGTACAATGGAGCTGTTCCCCTAGATTCATATGGCAAAACAAGTCTAACGAACACACTGCACTGAACAGGAATTAACCCAGAAATAAGAGGACAGGAGAGGAGAGGAGAGGAGAGGAGAGAGGACAGGATAGGAGAGAGGATAGGAGAGGAGAGGAGAGAGGAGAGGATAGGAGAGGAGAGGAGAGAGGACAGGAGAGGAGAGAGGACAGGAGAGGAGAGAGGATATGAGAGGAGAGGAGAGTGGACAGGAGTGAGGACAGGAGAGGAGAAGAGAGAGGACAGGAGAGAGGAGAGGATAGAGGATAGGAGAGGAGAGAGGACAGGAGAGGAGAGGAGAGAGGATAGGAGAGGAGAGAGGACAGGAGAGGAAAGAAGAGGATAGGAGAGGAGAGAGGACAGGAGAGGAAAGGAAAGGAGAGGAGAGGGGACAGAGCACAGGAGAGTTGTTGTATGTTTATACAACATACATTCAAGAGCAAACGTAATGGACCCTGACTGTCATGTCATCTCATTGGTTGAGACAGGGCATTATCTGATTGGTTGAGACAGGGCAGGAGCCAAGGTGAAGGTCAAGGTGCGGCTTGCCTTGTCAGGCCACATCATGGCTTCCTGCTCTGATTGGAGGAATCCCCTATAGTCTCTTCCCACGCTGTGATTCAGGCTGACAGGCGATGGCAGAGCAGGGAAATCACTGGGCGCTGCAGTGTCTCCCTATCTGTCTCTTGGGATCTGTGCTTGACTATGCATGTCTGGGTGCCTTGTTATATCAGACACACTGAAGGTGCAGCGGTGTGTGTGTGTCTCCACAGGGTTCCCACCCTCAGAGAGCAGGCGCCCACAAAGCTTAAAACAGACACACACACAAACAGACCCCCCCCCCCCCCACACACACACATACACACATGCCAAGGCTTGAATCAGACAAATACACCATCGCCCCCAGAACCTCTGTTCTTCTGCAGATTTTTAACAAACACAGTAGAATTTAGCATTAGGGCTTCTCTAAGACACACACATACACACATGTGCAGAGACACAGGCACAAATAACACACGTGCCCCCCCCCCCCCCGTGTACAACTAAAAATGTTCATATTAGAGGAATGGCCACAGGAAGCAAGGATCAATTGTCCAGCACTACAGGTGGGTGTGTTTGGTGACAGATTATCCTGTGAATATTCTCAAATCTGCATAATTTCCCACCAGTGGTGTATTTCCACCAGGCTGACTTGTTGCAGATAAAAAATCAAATCAAATGATTTGATAAGACTTAAGATTTCCTGGGGTAACAATGTAAGAAGTAATACATAAAAAAACAAAATACTGCATAGTTTCCTAAGGACTCGAAGCGAGGCGACCATCTCTGTTGGAGCCATTTTATCATCAGTGCATGATGATGTAGTGCACACAATTTACTTTTCATTTAAGTTTTCATGTACTGAATAATGGCTGAATGGCTCTCTAGCCAACATTTTTTACAGTATTTATATATTTAATATTTATTTATTTAACCTTTATTTAACTAGGAAAGTCAGTTAAGAACAAATTCTTATTTACAATGACGGCCTACCCCAACCAAACCCGGACGACGCTGGGCCAATTGAGCTCCGCCCTATGGGACTCCCAATCACAGCCGGATGTGATACAGCCTGTATGACTTTACTAACATTAAGACTGTAGATGGAAACGTGGTTACAGAGAGAGAAGGGAAATAAGACTCTCCTGCATACACACCAGAGTCACAGTTTAACTACAGTACTGAGTCAGGGTCACAGTTTAACTACAGTACTGAGTCAGGGTCACAGTTTAACTACAGTACTGAGTCAGGGTCACAGTTTAACTACAGTACTGAGTCAGGGTCACAGTTTAACTACAGTACTGAGTCAGGGTCACAGTTTAACTACAGTACTGAGTCAGAGTCACAGTTTAACTACAGTACTGAGTCAGGGTCACAGTTTAACTACAGTACTGAGTCAGAGTCACAGTTTAACTACAGTACTGAGTCAGAGTCACAGTTTAACTACAGTACTGAGTCAGGGTCACAGTTTAACTACAGTACTGAGTCAGAGTCACAGTTTAACTACAGTACTGAGTCAGGGTCACAGTTTAACTACAGTACTGAGTCAGGGTCACAGTTTAACTACAGTACTGAGTTAGGGTCACAGTTTAACTACACTACTGAGTCAGGGTCACAGTTTAACTACAGTACTGAGTCAGAGGCATCCTGGTTGACTATTGGTTTAACCCAGTGACCTCTTCCTCTGTGTCCTCCTCTGACCCCGATACAGCCACCTCTTCAGCAGATACAGCCACCTCTTCAGCAGATACAGATACAGATACAGCCACCTCTTCCTCTGTCTCCTCCTCTGACCCCGATACAGCCACCTCTTCAGCAGATACAGCCACCTCTTCCTCTGTCTCCTCCTCTGACCCACATACAGCCACCTCTTCAGCAGATACAGCCACCTCTTCCTCTGTCTCCTCCTCTGACCCCGATACAGCCACCTCTTCAGCAGATACAGCCACCTCTTCCTCTGTCTCCTCCTCTGACCCCGATACAGCCACCTCTTCAGCAGATACAGCCACCTCTTCCTCTGTCTCCTCCTCTGACCCACATACAGCCACCTTTTCCTCTGACCCACATACAGCCACCTCTTCCTCTGACCCACATACAGCCACCTCTTCCTCTGACCCACATACAGCCACCTCTTCCTCTGACCCACATACAGCCACCTCTTGCTCTGTCTCCTCATTTGACAATGAAACACATGCAGCTCCAGCCTGTTTCTGTAGTGCTAAACCACAGTGGTGTGTGACAGATAGACAGTGTAGACAGTAGCTGTCGAATGAGACCACAAATGTTTTATTTATTTTATTTAACTAGGCAAGTCAGTTAAGAACAAATTCTTATTTACAATGAAGGCTTAGGAACAGTGGGTTAACTGCCTTGTTCAGGGGCAGAAAGACAGATTTTTACCTTGTCAGCTCGGGGATTCGATACACCAACCTTTGGTTACTGGCCCAACGCTCCAACCACTAGGCTACCTGCCTCCCCATTACTAAGAGCACAGTCTTCACACCAGGTTGTATTCAATAGGCACCCAATGGAAGATAACGGACTGAAACAGAAAGAGACTATACAAAACTGTACAATAAGAAATGCAAATTTTTTGGTTTTCCTTTGGTAAGCACTTTCCAAAGTTTTACTACATTGTGCCCAAATGCATAATACACAGGCATAGAGTCTAATGTGACCAAGGGTTTGTAGCCTACCACTGCCCAGTTCCCATTGTCACCCATTATAGCCAATGAAGGCTGTGTCATACAGATGTAGGATATTCATTTGAGCCAGTTTTCCACAGCAGGAAAATAAACCTGCAGCAACAGGAAATGTGAATTATTATGTGGATTATAATAATCCGCATGTTTTGTAGGGGTTGATACATTTTTTGTTTGGGCAAATCAAGTCTGACATTTTAAAGTGGTGTGCATAAAATTTCTCAGCAACAAAAGAGTGATCAGATTGAGATCCTACATCTGTAGAAACCAACACGACTGTAGATTGATCCATATAACACTATAGCTGATCTAACTAGTTTCTTCAGGCAACATTAGACCAGTATGCCTGCCAATAGTCCACAGTCTGCATATTCCTTACTCCTGCCTGAGGCTGCTTCACTACTACAGTATGTTCCCTGGCTACCACCACTTTAAACAAGCACCGATAGCAGCTAAGAGCTAGCTGCTAGACCACCAGCTAACAGCTCAAACAATCAGAGGTAACAAGCTGCAGGATGATGTCGTTCACAGCTAGGTGGACTTACTGGACACACTCATGTTACGACAGACACACGAGAGAAGGGAATTAGGACCATACACTCTTAGAAAAACAGGTGCTATCTAGAACCTAAAAGGGTTCTTTGGCTGTCCCCATAGGAGAACCATTTGAAGAACCCTTTTTGGTTCTAGGTAGAACCCTTTTGATTCTACATGGAACCCAATATAGTTGTACCTGGAACCAAAAAGGGTTATTCTATGGGGACAGCCGAATAACCCTTTTGGAACCCTTTTCTCTAAACGGGTAGAGAGAGATGGCAGCTCCCTTTCATTAGGAATGTGTTGCATCGGTGTGAGAGTGTGTGTCATTCCCTGTGCGGTTTTGTGCGGTTGTGTGTGTGTGGGAGGGTTGGTGTGCGCACCTGTGTGTGTGTGTGTCTCTGTGTCTGTTTGTCTGTCTGCCTGCCTGCCTGCATCTGTGTGTGTGTATTGAAGAGTGTACCCAAGCAGGAGTATAAACTGCTGTCTCCAGCCTTTAGGGAGCAGGAGAAAGTGACAGCGCCAAAGCTCCACTTCAGAACTCTAGTCTAAAACAACTGGAATTAGGAAGATCATTAATGCAAGAAGATTAGAACAGAGAGACTGAATATTAGAACACAATGAAAGAGTTACACTTCATAATCACACAAGGCTGTCAGAAGGGACTGTTTTAAGGGAAATATCAAAGAGACCCCACAGATGTGAGGCAGAGCCTTGTGTCTGAATATCATACAAGAAACATCATGTTTTATGTCTATTTAAGAGAGAGTCTATTTAAAAGAAGAGCTATTTGTTAACACAACAAATCAGTGTTGTCCAATCAATTGTAACATGCTCCAGAATTCTGCAATACACTTTCATATTTCTTTCTAAGACTGTGCACTAAACTGGATCATGCAAATATCTGGAGCCACTTGCATTTGGACAGGGGAACTGTCATGCACATAAAGGGAGTATGCACTTCATGTAGGTCATGCACTTAAAGGGAGTATGCACTTCATGTAGGTCATGCACATAAAGGGAGTATGCACTTCATGTAGATCATGCATTAGATGACTTAGTTGTAGGAGCTGACTCTATATTTACTGCTAGAGTTCAACATTATTTTCATCCAGCCAACACAGTAACAGCCAGAGGAGAGAGGTCTCATCCAACACAGTAACAGCCAGAGGAGAGAGGCCTTATCCAACACAGTAACAGCCAGAGGAGAGAGGTCTCATCCAACATAGTAACAGCCAGAGGAGAGAGGCTTCATCCAACACAGTAACAGCCAGAGGAGAGAGGCCTCATCCAACACAGTAACGGCCAGAGGAGAGAGGTCTCATCCAAAACAGTAACAGCCAGAGGAGAGAGGTCTCATCCAACACAGTAACAGCCAGAGGAGAGAGGTCTCATCCAACACAGTAACAGCCAGAGGAGAGAGGCCTCATCCAACACAGTAACAGCCAGAGGAGAGAGGTCTCATCCAACATAGTAACAGCCAGAGGAGAGAGGCCTCATCCAACACAGTAACAGCCAGAGGAGAGAGGTCTCATCCAACATAGTAACAGCCAGAGGAGAGAGGCTTCATCCAACACAGTAACAGCCAGAGGAGAGAGGCCTCATCCAACACAGTAACGGCCAGAGGAGAGAGGTCTCATCCAACACAGTAACAGCCAGAGGAGAGAGGTCTCATCCAACACAGTAACAGCCAGAGGAGAGAGGTCTCATCCAACACAGTAACAGCCAGAGGAGAGAGGCCTCATCCAACACAGTAACAGCCAGAGGAGAGAGGTCTCATCCAACACAGTAACAGCCAGAGGAGAGAGGCTTCATCCAACACAGTAACAGCCAGAGGAGAGAGGCCTCATCCAACACAGTAACAGCCAGAGGAGAGAGGCCTCATCCAACACAGTAACAGCCAGAGGACAGAGGCCTCATCCAACACAGTAACAGCCAGAGGAGAGAGGCCTCATCCAACACAGTAACAGCCAGAGGAGAGAGGCTTCATCCAACACAGTAACAGCCAGAGGAGAGAGGCTTCATCCAACACAGTAACAGCCAGAGGAGAGAGGTCTCATCCAACACAGTAACAGCCAGAGGAGAGAGGCTTCATCCAACACAGTAACAGCCAGAGGAGAGAGGCCTCATCCAACACAGTAACAGCCAGAGGAGAGAGGCCTCATCCAACACAGTAACAGCCAGAGGACAGAGGCCTCATCCAACACAGTAACAGCCAGAGGAGAGAGGCCTCATCCAACACAGTAACAGCCAGAGGAGAGAGGCTTCATCCAACACAGTAACAGCCAGAGGAGAGAGGCCTCATCCAACACAGTAACAGCCAGAGGAGAGAGGCCTCATCCAACACAGTAACAGCCAGAGGAGAGAGGTCTCATCCAACATAGTAACAGCCAGAGGAGAGAGGCTTCATCCAACACAGTAACAGCCAGAGGAGAGAGGCCTCATCCAACACAGTAACAGCCAGAGGAGAGAGGCTTCATCCAACACAGTAACAGCCAGAGGAGAGAGGCCTCATCCAACACAGTAACAGCCAGAGGAGAGAGGCCTCATCCAACACAGTAACAGCCAGAGGAGAGAGGCCTCATCCAACACAGTAACAGCCAGAGGAGAGAGGCCTCATCCAACACAGTAACAGCCAGAGGAAAGAGGCTTCAGTAAACTGGGCAAGTCATCTTGAGGAGGATTTGGGGAGATTTGATGGTTGAATTACTGTTAGTGAGGCTCTCTGGGACAGACTTTTTGCGTGTGTGTGTGTGTGCTTTCGTGCGTGAGCGTGTGTGCAGAAACACACACTATCAGTCTGTGGGCACTTTTATCAAACATACAGTCCACAGCTGTTGACGAGAGAGGGAGCAGAGAGAGATGGGCTGCCTATGGGCTGACTCTGAGTCAGTGGGAGGGGGTCTGAGGGAGCAGAGAGCAGCTGGAGCCCGACAGCATCTCCCTCAGCTGGGCAGATCCAGGGTCAGAGCCACAGCTAAATGGGCAAAAGGAGAGGAGAGTGGACAACACTCGCCACAGGGCTGTTCTCATGCAGAGTAGACCCAGGCGCAAAGAAAAACACAAACATACGAATGCAGACATACAGTACGTTAAAACACACACACTCTCTCACACACACACAGACACCCATCAGATCCACCGATAAAACAAAGGGTTTTGTCAGCTCTCTTGTTCATTCCAATCAAAGAGCTACAGAACAACAGACGGCTTGTAAACAGTAAGAAGGACTGAAGCATCGCCTGTACAGACAAACAGTCAACCTGAACAGAACATAGGAGCAGTACAGCCCAGCTGACGACAGCAGAATACAGCCCAGGCTCTTTACCACTGATTAATGGAACCCGTCTGAGTGAGGGAGCGTGACTCCTCTCATCGCTACACGTCTCTCTCTGTCCTCAACTAATTGGCCTGGCTGAGCTGGACGCCCACATCCGTCCCTATGTACAGCGATTAGTCAGCCTGGCACAATGCTGGGGATATGTGTGGTGTTTACGAGGGAGAATGCAGGAACCAAACAACAAAAGGAGCGAAAGGAGAGGAAAATATTATTCTCCGTTTGGGAGAGCTCAATTATCACCTCCCCTCCCTCCCACACACTCCCTCTGTTTCTCTCTCTATTTTCTCTCCCTCCTTTCTCTCTCTGGCTTCTTATTCATCTCTCTATGTCTCTCTCTGAAATATTATTCCTTCACTCAGATTTTGTATAGTCATGTTTTTCACACACACACACACACACACACACACACACACACACACACACACACACACACACACACACACACACACACACACACACACACACACACACACACACACACACACACACACACACACACACACACACACACACACACACACAGGTTAAATTCTTTAAACAAACAACAACCAGCAAACAAATTCAAACTGCAGTCCTTCTTTGTCATAATGAATGAATTGTAAATACTATGCACGATGGAGTACAACAAGTGAGTAATATGAGCTCTGTCTTCCCTCTCCAACGCAGCTACTCTTCACAGTTCAGTTGGACTGACTGTTGAATATGTGCCTGGTTAACCTCCCTTTCAGATACAACTACGCCCCCTCTCTCTCTCTCCATCCCCTCGCTCCTGCTCTCCTCCACTCTCTCACTGAAGAGGTGTTCTTACACATAGATCTCCACCCTTTCTCTCTTCCCAACACGTTCTTCCCTTCTTCAATGGAACCAGATGCCACCAGTCAATGGTTTAACCCTGGTATGAGTAACAACTAACATTCACATTATAGCACCATTCATTAAGCTAACCGGTCCTGTGTGGCTCAGTTGGTAGCGCATGGCACTAGCCAGGCCAGGACCACGGGTTCGATTCCCGCTGGGGCCACAAAAATATATGCACTTATAGTAGATGGCTTCGGATAAAAGCATCTCCTAAAT